>NW_028143089.1:0-307000 GCF_977018435.1 Lepisma saccharinum
ACGGAGATATGCGAGTTTGAAATGTTATATAATATTTTTGTTAGAAATGATTCCAAGGATGTATTACATTGTTTCAACAATGAAAGTGGTTATTTCAAATCTCCACGACAACGACTACAATCATGCACAAATAGATTGTTTACTTTATTGTTATGATAGTTTCCATGGTAACTAAGCATGAATATTACACATGGGTAAAGTTTTTCCGGATGAGCCAATAGAGAGCTTCGACCTGATTACATTGAGTGTAAAATCACTTCTGTATCTTCTAAAGTAACGGAGATATGCGAGTTTGAAATTTTATATAATGTTTTTGTTAGACGTGAATCCAAGGATGTATTACATTGTTTCAACAATGAGAGTGGTTATTTCAAATCTCCACGAAAACGACTACAATCATGCACAAATAGATTGTTTACTTTATTGTTATGATAGTTTCCATGGTAACTAAGCATGAATATTACACATGGGTAAAATTTTTCAGCATGAGCCAATAGAGAGCTTCGACCTGATTACATTAAGTGTAAAATCACATCTGTATCTTCTATAGTAACGGAGATATGCGAGTTTGAAATGTTATATAATATTTTTGTTAGAAATGATTCCAAGGATGTATTACATTGTTTCAACAATGAAAGTGGTTATTTCAAATCTCCACGACAACGACTAAAATCATGCACAAATAGATTGTTTACTTTATTGTTATGATAGTTCCCATGGTAACTAAGCATGAATATTACACATGGGTAAAGTTTTTCCGGATGAGCCAATAGAGAGCTTCGACCTGATTACATTGAGTGTAAAATCACTTCTGTATCTTCTAAAGTAACGGAGATATGCGAGTTTGAAATTTTATATAATGTTTTCGTAAAACGTGATTCCAAGGATGTATTACATTGTTTCAACAATGAAAGTGGTTATTTCAAATCTCCACGACAACGACTACAATCATGCACAAATAGATTGTTTACTTTATTGTTATGATAGTTTCCATGGAAACTAAGCATGAATATTACACATGGGTAAAAATTTTCCGGATGAGCCAATAGAGAGCTTCAACATGATTACTTTGAGTGTAAAATCACTTCTTTATCTTCTATAGTAACGGAGATATGCGAGTTTGAAATGTTATATAATATTTTTGTTAGAAATGATTCCAAGGATGTATTACATTGTTTCAACAATGAAAGTGGTTATTTCAAATCTCCACGACAACGACTACAATCATGCACAAATAGATTGTTTACTTTATTGTTATGATAGTTTCCATGGTAACTAAGCATGAATATTACACATGGGTAAAAATTTTCCGGATGAGCCAATAGAGAGCTTCGACCTGATTACATTAAGTGTAAAATCACATCTGTATCTTCTATAGTAACGGAGATATGCGAGTTTGAAATTTTATATAATGTTCTTGTTAGACGTGAATCCAAGGATGTATTACATTGTTTCAACAATGAGAGTGGTTATTTCAAATCTCCACGAAAACGACTACAATCATGCAGAAATAGATTGTTTACTTTATTGTTATGATAGTTTCCATGGTAACTAAGCATGAATATTACACATGGGTAAAAATTTTTCCGGATGAGCCAATAGAGAGCTTCGACATGATTACATTGAGTGTAAAATCACTTCTTTATCTTCTATAGTAACGGAGATATGCGAGTTTGAAATTTTATATAATGTTTTTGTAAATCGTAATTCCAAGGATGTATTACATTGTTTCAACAATGAAAGTGGTTATTTAAATCTCCACGACAACGACTACAATCATGCACAAATAGATTGTTTACTTTATTGTTATGATAGTTTCCATGGTAACTAAGCATGAATATTACACATGGGTAAAAATTTTTCCGGATGAGCCAATAGAGAGCTTCGACATGATTACATTGAGTGTAAAATCACTTCTTTATCTTCTATAGTAACGGAGATATGCGAGTTTTAAATTTTATATAATGTTTTTGTTAGACGTGATTCCAAGGATGTATTACATTGTTTCAACAATGAGAGTGGTTATTTCAAATCTCCACGAAAACGACTACAATCATGCACAAATAGATTGTTTACTTTATTGTTATGACACTTTCCATGGTAAATAAGCATGAATATTACACATGGGTAAATTTTTTTCCTGATGAGCCAATAGAGAGCTTCGACATGATTACATTGAGTGTAAAATCACTTCTTTATCTTCTATAGTAACGGAGATATGCGAGTTTGAAATTTTATATAATGTTTTTGTAAAACGTGATTCCAAGGATGTGTTACATTGTTTCAACAATGAGAGTGGTTATTTCAAATCTCCACGAAAACGACTACAATCATGCACAAATAGATTGTTTACTTTATTGTTATGATAGTTTCCATGGTAACTAAGCATGAATATTACACATGGGTAAAGTTTTTCCGGATGAGCCAATAGAGAGCTTCGACCTGATTACATTGAGTGTAAAATCACTTCTGTATCTTCTAAAGTAACGGAGATATGCGAGTTTGAAATTTTATATAATGTTTTTGTTAGACGTGAATCCAAGGATGTATTACATTGTTTCAACAATGAGAGTGGTTATTTCAAATCTCCACGAAAACGACTACAATCATGCACAAATAGATTGTTTACTTTATTGTTATGATAGTTTCCATGGTAACTAAGCATGAATATTACACATGGGTAAAATTTTTCAGCATGAGCCAATAGAGAGCTTCGACCTGATTACATTAAGTGTAAAATCACATCTGTATCTTCTATAGTAACGGAGATATGCGAGTTTGAAATGTTATATAATATTTTTGTTAGAAATGATTCCAAGGATGTATTACATTGTTTCAACAATGAAAGTGGTTATTTCAAATCTCCACGACAACGACTAAAATCATGCACAAATAGATTGTTTACTTTATTGTTATGATAGTTCCCATGGTAACTAAGCATGAATATTACACATGGGTAAAGTTTTTCCGGATGAGCCAATAGAGAGCTTCGACCTGATTACATTGAGTGTAAAATCACTTCTGTATCTTCTAAAGTAACGGAGATATGCGAGTTTGAAATTTTATATAATGTTTTCGTAAAACGTGATTCCAAGGATGTATTACATTGTTTCAACAATGAAAGTGGTTATTTCAAATCTCCACGACAACGACTACAATCATGCACAAATAGATTGTTTACTTTATTGTTATGATAGTTTCCATGGTAACTAAGCATGAATATTACACATGGGTAAAAATTTTCCGGATGAGCCAATAGAGAGCTTCAACATGATTACTTTGAGTGTAAAATCACTTCTTTATCTTCTATAGTAACGGAGATATGCGAGTTTGAAATGTTATATAATATTTTTGTTAGAAATGATTCCAAGGATGTATTACATTGTTTCAACAATGAAAGTGGTTATTTCAAATCTCCACGACAACGACTACAATCATGCACAAATAGATTGTTTACTTTATTGTTATGATAGTTTCCATGGTAACTAAGCATGAATATTACACATGGGTAAAAATTTTTCCGGATGAGCCAATAGAGAGCTTCGACATGATTACATTGAGTGTAAAATCACTTCTTTATCTTCTATAGTAACGGAGATATGCGAGTTTTAAATTTTATATAATGTTTTTGTTAGACGTGATTCCAAGGATGTATTACATTGTTTCAACAATGAGAGTGGTTATTTCAAATCTCCACGAAAACGACTACAATCATGCACAAATAGATTGTTTACTTTATTGTTATGACACTTTCCATGGTAAATAAGCATGAATATTACACATGGGTAAATTTTTTTCCTGATGAGCCAATAGAGAGCTTCGACATGATTACATTGAGTGTAAAATCACTTCTTTATCTTCTATAGTAACGGAGATATGCGAGTTTGAAATTTTATATAATGTTTTTGTAAAACGTGATTCCAAGGATGTGTTACATTGTTTCAACAATGAGAGTGGTTATTTCAAATCTCCACGAAAACGACTACAATCATGCACAAATAGATTGTTTACTTTATTGTTATGATAGTTTCCATGGTAACTAAGCATGAATATTACACATGGGTAAAGTTTTTCCGGATGAGCCAATAGAGAGCTTCGACCTGATTACATTGAGTGTAAAATCACTTCTGTATCTTCTAAAGTAACGGAGATATGCGAGTTTGAAATTTTATATAATGTTTTTGTTAGACGTGAATCCAAGGATGTATTACATTGTTTCAACAATGAGAGTGGTTATTTCAAATCTCCACGAAAACGACTACAATCATGCACAAATAGATTGTTTACTTTATTGTTATGATAGTTTCCATGGTAACTAAGCATGAATATTACACATGGGTAAAATTTTTCAGCATGAGCCAATAGAGAGCTTCGACCTGATTACATTAAGTGTAAAATCACATCTGTATCTTCTATAGTAACGGAGATATGCGAGTTTGAAATGTTATATAATATTTTTGTTAGAAATGATTCCAAGGATGTATTACATTGTTTCAACAATGAAAGTGGTTATTTCAAATCTCCACGACAACGACTAAAATCATGCACAAATAGATTGTTTACTTTATTGTTATGATAGTTCCCATGGTAACTAAGCATGAATATTACACATGGGTAAAGTTTTTCCGGATGAGCCAATAGAGAGCTTCGACCTGATTACATTGAGTGTAAAATCACTTCTGTATCTTCTAAAGTAACGGAGATATGCGAGTTTGAAATTTTATATAATGTTTTCGTAAAACGTGATTCCAAGGATGTATTACATTGTTTCAACAATGAAAGTGGTTATTTCAAATCTCCACGACAACGACTACAATCATGCACAAATAGATTGTTTACTTTATTGTTATGATAGTTTCCATGGTAACTAAGCATGAATATTACACATGGGTAAAAATTTTCCGGATGAGCCAATAGAGAGCTTCAACATGATTACTTTGAGTGTAAAATCACTTCTTTATCTTCTATAGTAACGGAGATATGCGAGTTTGAAATGTTATATAATATTTTTGTTAGAAATGATTCCAAGGATGTATTACATTGTTTCAACAATGAAAGTGGTTATTTCAAATCTCCACGACAACGACTACAATCATGCACAAATAGATTGTTTACTTTATTGTTATGATAGTTTCCATGGTAACTAAGCATGAATATTACACATGGGTAAAAATTTTCCGGATGAGCCAATAGAGAGCTTCGACCTGATTACATTAAGTGTAAAATCACATCTGTATCTTCTATAGTAACGGAGATATGCGAGTTTGAAATTTTATATAATGTTCTTGTTAGACGTGAATCCAAGGATGTATTACATTGTTTCAACAATGAGAGTGGTTATTTCAAATCTCCACGAAAACGACTACAATCATGCAGAAATAGATTGTTTACTTTATTGTTATGATAGTTTCCATGGTAACTAAGCATGAATATTACACATGGGTAAAAATTTTTCCGGATGAGCCAATAGAGAGCTTCGACATGATTACATTGCTTGTGTAAAATCACTTCTTTATCTTCTATAGTAACGGAGATGTGCGAGTTTGAAATTTTATATAATGTTTTTGTAAAACGTGATTCCAAGGATGTATTACATTGTTTCAACAATGAGAGTGGTTATTTCAAATCTCCACGAAAACGACTACAATCATGCACAAATAGATTGTTTACTTTATTGTTATGATAGTTTCCATGGTAACTAAGCATGAATATTACACATGGGTAAAAATTTTTCCGGATGAGCCAATAGAGAGCTTCGACATGATTACATTGAGTGTAAAATCACTTCTTTATCTTCTATAGTAACGGAGATATGCGAGTTTGAAATTTTATATAATGTTTTTGTTAGACGTGATTCCAAGGATGTATTACATTGTTTCAACAATGAGAGTGGTTATTTCAAATCTCCACGACAACGACTACAATCATGCACAAATAGATTGTTTACTTTATTGTTATGACACTTTCCATGGTAAATAAGCATGAATATTACACATGGGTAAATTTTTTTCCTGATGAGCCAATAGAGAGCTTCGACATGATTACATTGAGTGTAAAATCACTTCTTTATCTTCTATAGTAACGGAGATATGCGAGTTTGAAATTTTATATAATGTTTTTGTAAAACGTGATTCCAAGGATGTATTACATTGTTTCAACAATGAAAGTGGTTATTTCAAATCTCCACGACAACGACTACAATCATGCACAAATTGATTGTTTACTTTATTGTTATGATAGTTTCCATGGTAACTAAGCATGAATATTACACATGGGTAAAAATTTTCCGGATGAGCCAATAGAGAGCTTCAACATGATTACATTGAGTGTAAAATCACTTCTTTATCTTCTATAGTAACGGAGATATGCGAGTTTGAAATTTTATATAATGTTTTTGTAAAACGTGATTCCAAGGATGTATTACATTGTTTCAACAATGAGAGTGGTTATTTCAAATCTCCACGAAAACGACTACAATCATGCACAAATAGATTGTTTACTTTATTGTTATGATAGTTTCCATGGTAACTAAGCATGAATATTACACATGGGTAAAGTTTTTCCGGATGAGCCAATAGAGAGCTTCGACCTGATTACATTGAGTGTAAAATCACTTCTGTATCTTCTAAAGTAACGGAGATATGCGAGTTTGAAATTTTATATAATGTTTTTGTAAATCGTAATTCCAAGGATGTATTACATTGTTTCAACAATGAAAGTGGTTATTTAAATCTCCACGACAACGACTACAATCATGCACAAATAGATTGTTTACTTTATTGTTATGATAGTTTCCATGGTAACTAAGCATGAATATTACACATGGGTAAAGTTTTTTCGGATGAGCCAATAGAGAGCTTCGACCTGATTACATTGAGTGTAAAATCACTTCTGTATCTTCTAAAGTAACGGAGATATGCGAGTTTGAAATTTTATATAATGTTTTTGTTAGACGTGAATCCAAGGATGTATTACATTGTTTCAACAATGAGAGTGGTTATTTCAAATCTCCACGAAAACGACTACAATCATGCACAAATAGATTGTTTACTTTATTGTTATGATAGTTTCCATGGTAACTAAGCATGAATATTACACATGGGTAAAATTTTTCAGCATGAGCCAATAGAGAGCTTCGACCTGATTACATTAAGTGTAAAATCACATCTGTATCTTCTATAGTAACGGAGATATGCGAGTTTGAAATGTTATATAATATTTTTGTTAGAAATGATTCCAAGGATGTATTACATTGTTTCAACAATGAAAGTGGTTATTTCAAATCTCCACGACAACGACTAAAATCATGCACAAATAGATTGTTTACTTTATTGTTATGATAGTTCCCATGGTAACTAAGCATGAATATTACACATGGGTAAAGTTTTTCCGGATGAGCCAATAGAGAGCTTCGACCTGATTACATTGAGTGTAAAATCACTTCTGTATCTTCTAAAGTAACGGAGATATGCGAGTTTGAAATTTTATATAATGTTTTCGTAAAACGTGATTCCAAGGATGTATTACATTGTTTCAACAATGAAAGTGGTTATTTCAAATCTCCACGACAACGACTACAATCATGCACAAATAGATTGTTTACTTTATTGTTATGATAGTTTCCATGGTAACTAAGCATGAATATTACACATGGGTAAAAATTTTCCGGATGAGCCAATAGAGAGCTTCGACCTGATTACATTAAGTGTAAAATCACATCTGTATCTTCTATAGTAACGGAGATATGCGAGTTTGAAATTTTATATAATGTTCTTGTTAGACGTGAATCCAAGGATGTATTACATTGTTTCAACAATGAGAGTGGTTATTTCAAATCTCCACGAAAACGACTACAATCATGCAGAAATAGATTGTTTACTTTATTGTTATGATAGTTTCCATGGTAACTAAGCATGAATATTACACATGGGTAAAAATCTTTCCGGATGAGCCAATAGAGAGCTTCGACATGATTACATTGAGTGTAAAATCACTTCTTTATCTTCTATAGTAACGGAGATATGCGAGTTAAAATTTTATATAATGTTTTTGTAAATCGTAATTCCAAGGATGTATTACATTGTTTCAACAATGAAAGTGGTTATTTAAATCTCCACGACAACGACTACAATCATGCACAAATAGATTGTTTACTTTATTGTTATGATAGTTTCCATGGTAACTAAGCATGAATATTACACATGGGTAAAAATTTTTCCGGATGAGCCAATAGAGAGCTTCGACATGATTACATTGAGTGTAAAATCACTTCTTTATCTTCTATAGTAACGGAGATATGCGAGTTTTAAATTTTATATAATGTTTTTGTTAGACGTGATTCCAAGGATGTATTACATTGTTTCAACAATGAGAGTGGTTATTTCAAATCTCCACGAAAACGACTACAATCATGCACAAATAGATTGTTTACTTTATTGTTATGACACTTTCCATGGTAAATAAGCATGAATATTACACATGGGTAAATTTTTTTCCTGATGAGCCAATAGAGAGCTTCGACATGATTACATTGAGTGTAAAATCACTTCTTTATCTTCTATAGTAACGGAGATATGCGAGTTTGAAATTTTATATAATGTTTTTGTAAAACGTGATTCCAAGGATGTGTTACATTGTTTCAACAATGAGAGTGGTTATTTCAAATCTCCACGAAAACGACTACAATCATGCACAAATAGATTGTTTACTTTATTGTTATGATAGTTTCCATGGTAACTAAGCATGAATATTACACATGGGTAAAGTTTTTCCGGATGAGCCAATAGAGAGCTTCGACCTGATTACATTGAGTGTAAAATCACTTCTGTATCTTCTAAAGTAACGGAGATATGCGAGTTTGAAATTTTATATAATGTTTTTGTTAGACGTGAATCCAAGGATGTATTACATTGTTTCAACAATGAGAGTGGTTATTTCAAATCTCCACGAAAACGACTACAATCATGCACAAATAGATTGTTTACTTTATTGTTATGATAGTTTCCATGGTAACTAAGCATGAATATTACACATGGGTAAAATTTTTCAGCATGAGCCAATAGAGAGCTTCGACCTGATTACATTAAGTGTAAAATCACATCTGTATCTTCTATAGTAACGGAGATATGCGAGTTTGAAATGTTATATAATATTTTTGTTAGAAATGATTCCAAGGATGTATTACATTGTTTCAACAATGAAAGTGGTTATTTCAAATCTCCACGACAACGACTAAAATCATGCACAAATAGATTGTTTACTTTATTGTTATGATAGTTCCCATGGTAACTAAGCATGAATATTACACATGGGTAAAGTTTTTCCGGATGAGCCAATAGAGAGCTTCGACCTGATTACATTGAGTGTAAAATCACTTCTGTATCTTCTAAAGTAACGGAGATATGCGAGTTTGAAATTTTATATAATGTTTTCGTAAAACGTGATTCCAAGGATGTATTACATTGTTTCAACAATGAAAGTGGTTATTTCAAATCTCCACGACAACGACTACAATCATGCACAAATAGATTGTTTACTTTATTGTTATGATAGTTTCCATGGTAACTAAGCATGAATATTACACATGGGTAAAAATTTTCCGGATGAGCCAATAGAGAGCTTCAACATGATTACTTTGAGTGTAAAATCACTTCTTTATCTTCTATAGTAACGGAGATATGCGAGTTTGAAATGTTATATAATATTTTTGTTAGAAATGATTCCAAGGATGTATTACATTGTTTCAACAATGAAAGTGGTTATTTCAAATCTCCACGACAACGACTACAATCATGCACAAATAGATTGTTTACTTTATTGTTATGATAGTTTCCATGGTAACTAAGCATGAATATTACACATGGGTAAAAATTTTCCGGATGAGCCAATAGAGAGCTTCGACCTGATTACATTAAGTGTAAAATCACATCTGTATCTTCTATAGTAACGGAGATATGCGAGTTTGAAATTTTATATAATGTTCTTGTTAGACGTGAATCCAAGGATGTATTACATTGTTTCAACAATGAGAGTGGTTATTTCAAATCTCCACGAAAACGACTACAATCATGCAGAAATAGATTGTTTACTTTATTGTTATGATAGTTTCCATGGTAACTAAGCATGAATATTACACATGGGTAAAAATTTTTCCGGATGAGCCAATAGAGAGCTTCGACATGATTACATTGAGTGTAAAATCACTTCTTTATCTTCTATAGTAACGGAGATATGCGAGTTTGAAATTTTATATAATGTTTTTGTTAGACGTGATTCCAAGGATGTATTACATTGTTTCAACAATGAGAGTGGTTATTTCAAATCTCCACGACAACGACTACAATCATGCACAAATAGATTGTTTACTTTATTGTTATGACACTTTCCATGGTAAATAAGCATGAATATTACACATGGGTAAAAATTTTTGCGGATGAGCCAATAGAGAGCTTCGACATGATTACATTGAGTGTAAAATCACTTCTTTATCTTCTATAGTAACGGAGATATGCGAGTTTTAAATTTTATATAATGTTTTTGTTAGACGTGATTCCAAGGATGTATTACATTGTTTCAACAATGAGAGTGGTTATTTCAAATCTCCACGAAAACGACTACAATCATGCACAAATAGATTGTTTACTTTATTGTTATGACACTTTCCATGGTAAATAAGCATGAATATTACACATGGGTAAATTTTTTTCCTGATGAGCCAATAGAGAGCTTCGACATGATTACATTGAGTGTAAAATCACTTCTTTATCTTCTATAGTAACGGAGATATGCGAGTTTGAAATTTTATATAATGTTTTTGTAAAACGTGATTCCAAGGATGTGTTACATTGTTTCAACAATGAGAGTGGTTATTTCAAATCTCCACGAAAACGACTACAATCATGCACAAATAGATTGTTTACTTTATTGTTATGATAGTTTCCATGGTAACTAAGCATGAATATTACACATGGGTAAAGTTTTTCCGGATGAGCCAATAGAGAGCTTCGACCTGATTACATTGAGTGTAAAATCACTTCTGTATCTTCTAAAGTAACGGAGATATGCGAGTTTGAAATTTTATATAATGTTTTCGTAAAACGTGATTCCAAGGATGTATTACATTGTTTCAACAATGAAAGTGGTTATTTCAAATCTCCACGACAACGACTAAAATCATGCACAAATAGATTGTTTACTTTATTGTTATGATAGTTTCCATGGTAAATAAGCATGAATATTACACATGGGTAAATTTTTTTCCTGATGAGCCAATAGAGAGCTTCGACATGATTACATTGAGTGTAAAATCACTTCTTTATCTTCTATAGTAACGGAGATATGCGAGTTTGAAATTTTATATAATGTTTTTGTAAATCGTAATTCCAAGGATGTATTACATTGTTTCAACAATGAAAGTGGTTATTTAAATCTCCACGACAACGACTACAATCATGCACAAATAGATTGTTTACTTTATTGTTATGATAGTTTCCATGGTAACTAAGCATGAATATTACACATGGGTAAAAATTTTTCCGGATGAGCCAATAGAGAGCTTCGACATGATTACATTGAGTGTAAAATCACTTCTTTATCTTCTATAGTAACGGAGATATGCGAGTTTTAAATTTTATATAATGTTTTTGTTAGACGTGATTCCAAGGATGTATTACATTGTTTCAACAATGAGAGTGGTTATTTCAAATCTCCACGAAAACGACTACAATCATGCACAAATAGATTGTTTACTTTATTGTTATGACACTTTCCATGGTAAATAAGCATGAATATTACACATGGGTAAATTTTTTTCCTGATGAACCAATAGAGAGCTTCGACATGATTACATTGAGTGTAAAATCACTTCTTTATCTTCTATAGTAACGGAGATATGCGAGTTTGAAATTTTATATAATGTTTTTGTAAAACGTGATTCCAAGGATGTGTTACATTGTTTCAACAATGAGAGTGGTTATTTCAAATCTCCACGAAAACGACTACAATCATGCACAAATAGATTGTTTACTTTATTGTTATGATAGTTTCCATGGTAACTAAGCATGAATATTACACATGGGTAAAGTTTTTCCGGATGAGCCAATAGAGAGCTTCGACCTGATTACATTGAGTGTAAAATCACTTCTGTATCTTCTAAAGTAACGGAGATATGCGAGTTTGAAATTTTATATAATGTTTTCGTAAAACGTGATTCCAAGGATGTATTACATTGTTTCAACAATGAAAGTGGTTATTTCAAATCTCCACGACAACGACTAAAATCATGCACAAATAGATTGTTTACTTTATTGTTATGATAGTTTCCATGGTAACTAAGCATGAATATTACACATGGGTAAAGATTTTCCGGATGAGCCAATAGAGAGCTTCGACCTGATTACATTGAGTGTAAAATCACTTCTGTATCTTCTAAAGTAACGGAGATATGCGAGTTTGAAATTTTATATAATGTTTTTGTAAATCGTAATTCCAAGGATGTATTACATTGTTTCAACAATGAAAGTGGTTATTTAAATCTCCACGACAACGACTACAATCATGCACAAATAGATTGTTTACTTTATTGTTATGATAGTTTCCATGGTAACTAAGCATGAATATTACACATGGGTAAAAATTTTCCGGATGAGCCAATAGAGAGCTTCAACATGATTACTTTGAGTGTAAAATCACTTCTTTATCTTCTATAGTAACGGAGATATGCGAGTTTGAAATGTTATATAATATTTTTGTTAGAAATGATTCCAAGGATGTATTACATTGTTTCAACAATGAAAGTGGTTATTTCAAATCTCCACGACAACGACTACAATCATGCACAAATAGATTGTTTACTTTATTGTTATGATAGTTTCCATGGTAACTAAGCATGAATATTACACATGGGTAAAAATTTTCCGGATGAGCCAATGGAGAGCTTCGACATGATTACATTGAGTGTAAAATCACTTCTGTATCTTCTATAGTAACGGAGATATGCGAGTTTGAAATTTTATATAATGTTTTTGTTAGACGTGATTCCAAGGATGTATTACATTGTTTCAACAATGAGAGTGGTTATTTCAAATCTCCACGACAACGACTACAATCATGCACAAATAGATTGTTTACTTTATTGTTATGACACTTTCCATGGTAACTAAGCATGAATATTACACATGGGTAAATTTTTTTCCTGATGAGCCAATAGAGAGCTTCGACATGATTACATTGAGTGTAAAATCACTTCTTTATCTTCTATAGTAACGGAGATATGCGAGTTTGAAATTTTATATAATGTTTTTGTAAATCGTAATTCCAAGGATGTATTACATTGTTTCAACAATGAAAGTGGTTATTTAAATCTCCACGACAACGACTACAATCATGCACAAATAGATTGTTTACTTTATTGTTATGATAGTTTCCATGGTAACTAAGCATGAATATTACACATGGGTAAAAATTTTTCCGGATGAGCCAATAGAGAGCTTCGACATGATTACATTGAGTGTAAAATCACTTCTTTATCTTCTATAGTAACGGAGATATGCGAGTTTTAAATTTTATATAATGTTTTTGTTAGACGTGATTCCAAGGATGTATTACATTGTTTCAACAATGAGAGTGGTTATTTCAAATCTCCACGAAAACGACTACAATCATGCACAAATAGATTGTTTACTTTATTGTTATGACACTTTCCATGGTAAATAAGCATGAATATTACACATGGGTAAATTTTTTTCCTGATGAACCAATAGAGAGCTTCGACATGATTACATTGAGTGTAAAATCACTTCTTTATCTTCTATAGTAACGGAGATATGCGAGTTTGAAATTTTATATAATGTTTTTGTAAAACGTGATTCCAAGGATGTGTTACATTGTTTCAACAATGAGAGTGGTTATTTCAAATCTCCACGAAAACGACTACAATCATGCACAAATAGATTGTTTACTTTATTGTTATGATAGTTTCCATGGTAACTAAGCATGAATATTACACATGGGTAAAGTTTTTCCGGATGAGCCAATAGAGAGCTTCGACCTGATTACATTGAGTGTAAAATCACTTCTGTATCTTCTAAAGTAACGGAGATATGCGAGTTTGAAATTTTATATAATGTTTTCGTAAAACGTGATTCCAAGGATGTATTACATTGTTTCAACAATGAAAGTGGTTATTTCAAATCTCCACGACAACGACTAAAATCATGCACAAATAGATTGTTTACTTTATTGTTATGATAGTTTCCATGGTAACTAAGCATGAATATTACACATGGGTAAAGATTTTCCGGATGAGCCAATAGAGAGCTTCGACCTGATTACATTGAGTGTAAAATCACTTCTGTATCTTCTAAAGTAACGGAGATATGCGAGTTTGAAATTTTATATAATGTTTTTGTAAATCGTAATTCCAAGGATGTATTACATTGTTTCAACAATGAAAGTGGTTATTTAAATCTCCACGACAACGACTACAATCATGCACAAATAGATTGTTTACTTTATTGTTATGATAGTTTCCATGGTAACTAAGCATGAATATTACACATGGGTAAAAATTTTCCGGATGAGCCAATAGAGAGCTTCAACATGATTACTTTGAGTGTAAAATCACTTCTTTATCTTCTATAGTAACGGAGATATGCGAGTTTGAAATGTTATATAATATTTTTGTTAGAAATGATTCCAAGGATGTATTACATTGTTTCAACAATGAAAGTGGTTATTTCAAATCTCCACGACAACGACTACAATCATGCACAAATAGATTGTTTACTTTATTGTTATGATAGTTTCCATGGTAACTAAGCATGAATATTACACATGGGTAAAAATTTTTCCGGATGAGCCAATAGAGAGCTTCGACATGATTACATTGAGTGTAAAATCACTTCTTTATCTTCTATAGTAACGGAGATATGCGAGTTTGAAATTTTATATAATGTTTTTGTAAATCGTAATTCCAAGGATGTATTACATTGTTTCAACAATGAAAGTGGTTATTTAAATCTCCACGACAACGACTACAATCATGCACAAATAGATTGTTTACTTTATTGTTATGATAGTTTCCATGGTAACTAAGCATGAATATTACACATGGGTAAAAATTTTTCCGGATGAGCCAATAGAGAGCTTCGACATGATTACATTGAGTGTAAAATCACTTCTTTATCTTCTATAGTAACGGAGATATGCGAGTTTTAAATTTTATATAATGTTTTTGTTAGACGTGATTCCAAGGATGTATTACATTGTTTAAACAATGAGAGTGGTTATTTCAAATCTCCACGAAAACGACTACAATCATGCACAAATAGATTGTTTACTTTATTGTTATGACACTTTCCATGGTAAATAAGCATGAATATTACACATGGGTAAATTTTTTTCCTGATGAGCCAATAGAGAGCTTCGACATGATTACATTGAGTGTAAAATCACTTCTTTATCTTCTATAGTAACGGAGATATGCGAGTTTGAAATTTTATATAATGTTTTTGTAAATCGTAATTCCAAGGATGTATTACATTGTTTCAACAATGAAAGTGGTTATTTAAATCTCCACGACAACGACTACAATCATGCACAAATAGATTGTTTACTTTATTGTTATGATAGTTTCCATGGTAACTAAGCATGAATATTACACATGGGTAAAAATTTTTCCGGATGAGCCAATAGAGAGCTTCGACATGATTACATTGAGTGTAAAATCACTTCTTTATCTTCTATAGTAACGGAGATATGCGAGTTTGAAATTTTATATAATGTTTTTGTAAAACGTGATTCCAAGGATGTATTACATTGTTTCAACAATGAGAGTGGTTATTTCAAATCTCCACGAAAACGACTACAATCATGCACAAATAGATTGTTTACTTTATTGTTATGATAGTTTCCATGGTAACTAAGCATGAATATTACACATGGGTAAAGATTTTCCGGATGAGCCAATAGAGAGCTTCGACCTGATTACTTTGAGTGTAAAATCACTTCTTTATCTTCTATAGTAACGGAGATATGCGAGTTTGAAATGTTATATAATATTTTTGTTAGAAATGATTCCAAGGATGTATTACATTGTTTCAACAATGAAAGTGGTTATTTCAAATCTCCACGACAACGACTACAATCATGCACAAATAGATTGTTTACTTTATTGTTATGATAGTTTCCATGGTAACTAAGCATGAATATTACACATGGGTAAAAATTTTCCGGATGAGCCAATAGAGAGCTTCGACCTGATTACATTAAGTGTAAAATCACTTCTGTATCTTCTAAAGTAACGGAGATATGCGAGTTTGAAATTTTATATAATGTTTTTGTAAATCGTAATTCCAAGGATGTATTACATTGTTTCAACAATGAAAGTGGTTATTTAAATCTCCACGACAACGACTACAATCATGCACAAATAGATTGTTTACTTTATTGTTATGATAGTTTCCATGGTAACTAAGCATGAATATTACACATGGGTAAAAATTTTCCGGATGAGGCAATAGAGAGCTTCAACATGATTACTTTGAGTGTAAAATCACTTCTTTATCTTCTATAGTAACGGAGATATGCGAGTTTGAAATGTTATATAATATTTTTTTTTAGAAATGATTCCAAGGATGTATTACATTGTTTCAACAATGAAAGTGGTTATTTCAAATCTCCACGACAACGACTACAATCATGCACAAATAGATTGTTTACTTTATTGTTATGATAGTTTCCATGGTAACTAAGCATGAATATTACACATGGGTAAAAATTTTCCGGATGAGCCAATAGAGAGCTTCGACCTGATTACATTAAGTGTAAAATCACATCTGTATCTTCTATAGTAACGGAGATATGCGAGTTTGAAATTTTATATAATGTTCTTGTTAGACGTGAATCCAAGGATGTATTACATTGTTTCAACAATGAGAGTGGTTATTTCAAATCTCCAAGAAAACGACTACAATCATGCAGAAATAGATTGTTTACTTTATTGTTATGATAGTTTCCATGGTAACTAAGCATGAATATTACACATGGGTAAAAATTTTTCCGGATGAGCCAATAGAGAGCTTCGACATGATTACATTGAGTGTAAAATCACTTCTGTATCTTCTATAGTAACGGAGATATGCGAGTTTGAAATTTTATATAATGTTTTTGTTAGACGTGATTCCAAGGATGTATTACATTCTTTCAACAATGAGAGTGGTTATTTCAAATCTCCACGACAACGACTACAATCATGCACAAATAGATTGTTTACTTTATTGTTATGACACTTTCCATGGTAACTAAGCATGAATATTACACATGGGTAAATTTTTTTCCTGATGAGCCAATAGAGAGCTTCGACATGATTACATTGAGTGTAAAATCACTTCTTTATCTTCTATAGTAACGGAGATATGCGAGTTTGAAATTTTATATAATGTTTTTGTAAATCGTAATTCCAAGGATGTATTACATTGTTTCAACAATGAAAGTGGTTATTTAAATCTCCACGACAACGACTACAATCATGCACAAATAGATTGTTTACTTTATTGTTATGATAGTTTCCATGGTAACTAAGCATGAATATTACACATGGGTAAAAATTTTTCCGGATGAGCCAATAGAGAGCTTCGACATGATTACATTGAGTGTAAAATCACTTCTTTATCTTCTATAGTAACGGAGATATGCGAGTTTGAAATTTTATATAATGTTTTTGTAAAACGTGATTCCAAGGATGTATTACATTGTTTCAACAATGAGAGTGGTTATTTCAAATCTCCACGAAAACGACTACAATCATGCACAAATAGATTGTTTACTTTATTGTTATGATAGTTTCCATGGTAACTAAGCATGAATATTACACATGGGTAAAGATTTTCCGGATGAGCCAATAGAGAGCTTCGACCTGATTACTTTGAGTGTAAAATCACTTCTTTATCTTCTATAGTAACGGAGATATGCGAGTTTGAAATGTTATATAATATTTTTGTTAGAAATGATTCCAAGGATGTATTACATTGTTTCAACAATGAAAGTGGTTATTTCAAATCTCCACGACAACGACTACAATCATGCACAAATAGATTGTTTACTTTATTGTTATGATAGTTTCCATGGTAACTAAGCATGAATATTACACATGGGTAAAAATTTTCCGGATGAGCCAATAGAGAGCTTCGACCTGATTACATTAAGTGTAAAATCACTTCTGTATCTTCTAAAGTAACGGAGATATGCGAGTTTGAAATTTTATATAATGTTTTTGTAAATCGTAATTCCAAGGATGTATTACATTGTTTCAACAATGAAAGTGGTTATTTAAATCTCCACGACAACGACTACAATCATGCACAAATAGATTGTTTACTTTATTGTTATGATAGTTTCCATGGTAACTAAGCATGAATATTACACATGGGTAAAAATTTTCCGGATGAGGCAATAGAGAGCTTCAACATGATTACTTTGAGTGTAAAATCACTTCTTTATCTTCTATAGTAACGGAGATATGCGAGTTTGAAATGTTATATAATATTTTTTTTTAGAAATGATTCCAAGGATGTATTACATTGTTTCAACAATGAAAGTGGTTATTTCAAATCTCCACGACAACGACTACAATCATGCACAAATAGATTGTTTACTTTATTGTTATGATAGTTTCCATGGTAACTAAGCATGAATATTACACATGGGTAAAAATTTTCCGGATGAGCCAATAGAGAGCTTCGACCTGATTACATTAAGTGTAAAATCACATCTGTATCTTCTATAGTAACGGAGATATGCGAGTTTGAAATTTTATATAATGTTCTTGTTAGACGTGAATCCAAGGATGTATTACATTGTTTCAACAATGAGAGTGGTTATTTCAAATCTCCAAGAAAACGACTACAATCATGCAGAAATAGATTGTTTACTTTATTGTTATGATAGTTTCCATGGTAACTAAGCATGAATATTACACATGGGTAAAAATTTTTCCGGATGAGCCAATGGAGAGCTTCGACATGATTACATTGAGTGTAAAATCACTTCTTTATCTTCTATAGTAACGGAGATATGCGAGTTTGAAATTTTATATAATGTTTTTGTAAATCGTAATTCCAAGGATGTATTACATTGTTTCAACAATGAAAGTGGTTATTTAAATCTCCACGACAACGACTACAATCATGCACAAATAGATTGTTTACTTTATTGTTATGATAGTTTCCATGGTAACTAAGCATGAATATTACACATGGGTAAAAATTTTTCCGGATGAGCCAATAGAGAGCTTCGACATGATTACATTGAGTGTAAAATCACTTCTTTATCTTCTATAGTAACGGAGATATGCGAGTTTTAAATTTTATATAATGTTTTTGTTAGACGTGATTCCAAGGATGTATTACATTGTTTCAACAATGAGAGTGGTTATTTCAAATCTCCACGAAAACGACTACAATCATGCACAAATAGATTGTTTACTTTATTGTTATGACACTTTCCATGGTAAATAAGCATGAATATTACACATGGGTAAATTTTTTTCCTGATGAACCAATAGAGAGCTTCGACATGATTACATTGAGTGTAAAATCACTTCTTTATCTTCTATAGTAACGGAGATATGCGAGTTTGAAATTTTATATAATGTTTTTGTAAAACGTGATTCCAAGGATGTGTTACATTGTTTCAACAATGAGAGTGGTTATTTCAAATCTCCACGAAAACGACTACAATCATGCACAAATAGATTGTTTACTTTATTGTTATGATAGTTTCCATGGTAACTAAGCATGAATATTACACATGGGTAAAGTTTTTCCGGATGAGCCAATAGAGAGCTTCGACCTGATTACATTGAGTGTAAAATCACTTCTGTATCTTCTAAAGTAACGGAGATATGCGAGTTTGAAATTTTATATAATGTTTTCGTAAAACGTGATTCCAAGGATGTATTACATTGTTTCAACAATGAAAGTGGTTATTTCAAATCTCCACGACAACGACTAAAATCATGCACAAATAGATTGTTTACTTTATTGTTATGATAGTTTCCATGGTAACTAAGCATGAATATTACACATGGGTAAAGATTTTCCGGATGAGCCAATAGAGAGCTTCGACCTGATTACATTGAGTGTAAAATCACTTCTGTATCTTCTAAAGTAACGGAGATATGCGAGTTTGAAATTTTATATAATGTTTTTGTAAATCGTAATTCCAAGGATGTATTACATTGTTTCAACAATGAAAGTGGTTATTTAAATCTCCACGACAACGACTACAATCATGCACAAATAGATTGTTTACTTTATTGTTATGATAGTTTCCATGGTAACTAAGCATGAATATTACACATGGGTAAAAATTTTCCGGATGAGCCAATAGAGAGCTTCAACATGATTACTTTGAGTGTAAAATCACTTCTTTATCTTCTATAGTAACGGAGATATGCGAGTTTGAAATGTTATATAATATTTTTGTTAGAAATGATTCCAAGGATGTATTACATTGTTTCAACAATGAAAGTGGTTATTTCAAATCTCCACGACAACGACTACAATCATGCACAAATAGATTGTTTACTTTATTGTTATGATAGTTTCCATGGTAACTAAGCATGAATATTACACATGGGTAAAAATTTTTCCGGATGAGCCAATAGAGAGCTTCGACATGATTACATTGAGTGTAAAATCACTTCTTTATCTTCTATAGTAACGGAGATATGCGAGTTTGAAATTTTATATAATGTTTTTGTAAATCGTAATTCCAAGGATGTATTACATTGTTTCAACAATGAAAGTGGTTATTTAAATCTCCACGACAACGACTACAATCATGCACAAATAGATTGTTTACTTTATTGTTATGATAGTTTCCATGGTAACTAAGCATGAATATTACACATGGGTAAAAATTTTTCCGGATGAGCCAATAGAGAGCTTCGACATGATTACATTGAGTGTAAAATCACTTCTTTATCTTCTATAGTAACGGAGATATGCGAGTTTTAAATTTTATATAATGTTTTTGTTAGACGTGATTCCAAGGATGTATTACATTGTTTAAACAATGAGAGTGGTTATTTCAAATCTCCACGAAAACGACTACAATCATGCACAAATAGATTGTTTACTTTATTGTTATGACACTTTCCATGGTAAATAAGCATGAATATTACACATGGGTAAATTTTTTTCCTGATGAGCCAATAGAGAGCTTCGACATGATTACATTGAGTGTAAAATCACTTCTTTATCTTCTATAGTAACGGAGATATGCGAGTTTGAAATTTTATATAATGTTTTTGTAAATCGTAATTCCAAGGATGTATTACATTGTTTCAACAATGAAAGTGGTTATTTAAATCTCCACGACAACGACTACAATCATGCACAAATAGATTGTTTACTTTATTGTTATGATAGTTTCCATGGTAACTAAGCATGAATATTACACATGGGTAAAAATTTTTCCGGATGAGCCAATAGAGAGCTTCGACATGATTACATTGAGTGTAAAATCACTTCTTTATCTTCTATAGTAACGGAGATATGCGAGTTTGAAATTTTATATAATGTTTTTGTAAAACGTGATTCCAAGGATGTATTACATTGTTTCAACAATGAGAGTGGTTATTTCAAATCTCCACGAAAACGACTACAATCATGCACAAATAGATTGTTTACTTTATTGTTATGATAGTTTCCATGGTAACTAAGCATGAATATTACACATGGGTAAAGATTTTCCGGATGAGCCAATAGAGAGCTTCGACCTGATTACTTTGAGTGTAAAATCACTTCTTTATCTTCTATAGTAACGGAGATATGCGAGTTTGAAATGTTATATAATATTTTTGTTAGAAATGATTCCAAGGATGTATTACATTGTTTCAACAATGAAAGTGGTTATTTCAAATCTCCACGACAACGACTACAATCATGCACAAATAGATTGTTTACTTTATTGTTATGATAGTTTCCATGGTAACTAAGCATGAATATTACACATGGGTAAAAATTTTCCGGATGAGCCAATAGAGAGCTTCGACCTGATTACATTAAGTGTAAAATCACTTCTGTATCTTCTAAAGTAACGGAGATATGCGAGTTTGAAATTTTATATAATGTTTTTGTAAATCGTAATTCCAAGGATGTATTACATTGTTTCAACAATGAAAGTGGTTATTTAAATCTCCACGACAACGACTACAATCATGCACAAATAGATTGTTTACTTTATTGTTATGATAGTTTCCATGGTAACTAAGCATGAATATTACACATGGGTAAAAATTTTCCGGATGAGGCAATAGAGAGCTTCAACATGATTACTTTGAGTGTAAAATCACTTCTTTATCTTCTATAGTAACGGAGATATGCGAGTTTGAAATGTTATATAATATTTTTTTTTAGAAATGATTCCAAGGATGTATTACATTGTTTCAACAATGAAAGTGGTTATTTCAAATCTCCACGACAACGACTACAATCATGCACAAATAGATTGTTTACTTTATTGTTATGATAGTTTCCATGGTAACTAAGCATGAATATTACACATGGGTAAAAATTTTCCGGATGAGCCAATAGAGAGCTTCGACCTGATTACATTAAGTGTAAAATCACATCTGTATCTTCTATAGTAACGGAGATATGCGAGTTTGAAATTTTATATAATGTTCTTGTTAGACGTGAATCCAAGGATGTATTACATTGTTTCAACAATGAGAGTGGTTATTTCAAATCTCCAAGAAAACGACTACAATCATGCAGAAATAGATTGTTTACTTTATTGTTATGATAGTTTCCATGGTAACTAAGCATGAATATTACACATGGGTAAAAATTTTTCCGGATGAGCCAATGGAGAGCTTCGACATGATTACATTGAGTGTAAAATCACTTCTTTATCTTCTATAGTAACGGAGATATGCGAGTTTGAAATTTTATATAATGTTTTTGTAAAACGTGATTCCAAGGATGTATTACATTGTTTCAACAATGAGAGTGGTTATTTCAAATCTCCACGAAAACGACTACAATCATGCACAAATAGATTGTTTACTTTATTGTTATGATAGTTTCCATGGTAAGTAAGCATGAATATTACACATGGGTAAAAATTTTTCCGGATGAGCCAATGGAGAGCTTCGACATGATTACATTGAGTGTAAAATCACTTCTGTATCTTCTATAGTAACGGAGATATGCGAGTTTGAAATTTTATATAATGTTTTTGTTAGACGTGATTCCAAGGATGTATTACATTGTTTCAACAATGAGAGTGGTTATTTCAAATCTCCACGACAACGACTACAATCATGCACAAATAGATTGTTTACTTTATTGTTATGACACTTTCCATGGTAAATAAGCATGAATATTACACATGGGTAAATTTTTTTCCTGATGAGCCAATAGAGAGCTTCGACATGATTACATTCAGTGTAAAATCACTTCTTTATCTTCTATAGTAACGGAGATATGCGAGTTTGAAATTTTATATAATGTTTTTGTAAATCGTAATTCCAAGGATGTATTACATTGTTTCAACAATGAAAGTGGTTATTTAAATCTCCACGACAACGACTACAATCATGCACAAATAGATTGTTTACTTTATTGTTATGATAGTTTCCATGGTAACTAAGCATGAATATTACACATGGGTAAAGTTTTTCCGGATGAGCCAATAGAGAGCTTCGACCTGATTACATTGAGTGTAAAATCACTTCTGTATCTTCTAAAGTAACGGAGATATGCGAGTTTGAAATTTTATATAATGTTTTTGTTAGACGTGAATCCAAGGATGTATTACATTGTTTCAACAATGAGAGTGGTTATTTCAAATCTCCACGAAAACGACTACAATCATGCACAAATAGATTGTTTACTTTATTGTTATGACACTTTCCATGGTAAATAAGCATGAATATTACACATGGGTAAATTTTTTTCCTGATGAACCAATAGAGAGCTTCGACATGATTACATTGAGTGTAAAATCACTTCTTTATCTTCTATAGTAACGGAGATATGCGAGTTTGAAATTTTATATAATGTTTTTGTAAAACGTGATTCCAAGGATGTGTTACATTGTTTCAACAATGAGAGTGGTTATTTCAAATCTCCACGAAAACGACTACAATCATGCACAAATAGATTGTTTACTTTATTGTTATGATAGTTTCCATGGTAACTAAGCATGAATATTACACATGGGTAAAGTTTTTCCGGATGAGCCAATAGAGAGCTTCGACCTGATTACATTGAGTGTAAAATCACTTCTGTATCTTCTAAAGTAACGGAGATATGCGAGTTTGAAATTTTATATAATGTTTTCGTAAAACGTGATTCCAAGGATGTATTACATTGTTTCAACAATGAAAGTGGTTATTTCAAATCTCCACGACAACGACTAAAATCATGCACAAATAGATTGTTTACTTTATTGTTATGATAGTTTCCATGGTAACTAAGCATGAATATTACACATGGGTAAAGATTTTCCGGATGAGCCAATAGAGAGCTTCGACCTGATTACATTGAGTGTAAAATCACTTCTGTATCTTCTAAAGTAACGGAGATATGCGAGTTTGAAATTTTATATAATGTTTTTGTAAATCGTAATTCCAAGGATGTATTACATTGTTTCAACAATGAAAGTGGTTATTTAAATCTCCACGACAACGACTACAATCATGCACAAATAGATTGTTTACTTTATTGTTATGATAGTTTCCATGGTAACTAAGCATGAATATTACACATGGGTAAAAATTTTCCGGATGAGCCAATAGAGAGCTTCAACATGATTACTTTGAGTGTAAAATCACTTCTTTATCTTCTATAGTAACGGAGATATGCGAGTTTGAAATGTTATATAATATTTTTGTTAGAAATGATTCCAAGGATGTATTACATTGTTTCAACAATGAAAGTGGTTATTTCAAATCTCCACGACAACGACTACAATCATGCACAAATAGATTGTTTACTTTATTGTTATGATAGTTTCCATGGTAACTAAGCATGAATATTACACATGGGTAAAAATTTTTCCGGATGAGCCAATAGAGAGCTTCGACATGATTACATTGAGTGTAAAATCACTTCTGTATCTTCTATAGTAACGGAGATATGCGAGTTTGAAATTTTATATAATGTTTTTGTTAGACGTGATTCCAAGGATGTATTACATTGTTTCAACAATGAGAGTGGTTATTTCAAATCTCCACGACAACGACTACAATCATGCACAAATAGATTGTTTACTTTATTGTTATGACACTTTCCATGGTAACTAAGCATGAATATTACACATGGGTAAATTTTTTTCCTGATGAGCCAATAGAGAGCTTCGACATGATTACATTGAGTGTAAAATCACTTCTTTATCTTCTATAGTAACGGAGATATGCGAGTTTGAAATTTTATATAATGTTTTTGTAAATCGTAATTCCAAGGATGTATTACATTGTTTCAACAATGAAAGTGGTTATTTAAATCTCCACGACAACGACTACAATCATGCACAAATAGATTGTTTACTTTATTGTTATGATAGTTTCCATGGTAACTAAGCATGAATATTACACATGGGTAAAAATTTTTCCGGATGAGCCAATAGAGAGCTTCGACATGATTACATTGAGTGTAAAATCACTTCTTTATCTTCTATAGTAACGGAGATATGCGAGTTTTAAATTTTATATAATGTTTTTGTTAGACGTGATTCCAAGGATGTATTACATTGTTTAAACAATGAGAGTGGTTATTTCAAATCTCCACGAAAACGACTACAATCATGCACAAATAGATTGTTTACTTTATTGTTATGACACTTTCCATGGTAAATAAGCATGAATATTACACATGGGTAAATTTTTTTCCTGATGAGCCAATAGAGAGCTTCGACATGATTACATTGAGTGTAAAATCACTTCTTTATCTTCTATAGTAACGGAGATATGCGAGTTTGAAATTTTATATAATGTTTTTGTAAATCGTAATTCCAAGGATGTATTACATTGTTTCAACAATGAAAGTGGTTATTTAAATCTCCACGACAACGACTACAATCATGCACAAATAGATTGTTTACTTTATTGTTATGATAGTTTCCATGGTAACTAAGCATGAATATTACACATGGGTAAAAATTTTTCCGGATGAGCCAATAGAGAGCTTCGACATGATTACATTGAGTGTAAAATCACTTCTTTATCTTCTATAGTAACGGAGATATGCGAGTTTGAAATTTTATATAATGTTTTTGTAAAACGTGATTCCAAGGATGTATTACATTGTTTCAACAATGAGAGTGGTTATTTCAAATCTCCACGAAAACGACTACAATCATGCACAAATAGATTGTTTACTTTATTGTTATGATAGTTTCCATGGTAACTAAGCATGAATATTACACATGGGTAAAGATTTTCCGGATGAGCCAATAGAGAGCTTCGACCTGATTACATTGAGTGTAAAATCACTTCTGTATCTTCTAAAGTAACGGAGATATGCGAGTTTGAAATTTTATATAATGTTTTTGTAAATCGTAATTCCAAGGATGTATTACATTGTTTCAACAATGAAAGTGGTTATTTAAATCTCCACGACAACGACTACAATCATGCACAAATAGATTGTTTACTTTATTGTTATGATAGTTTCCATGGTAACTAAGCATGAATATTACACATGGGTAAAAATTTTCCGGATGAGCCAATAGAGAGCTTCAACATGATTACTTTGAGTGTAAAATCACTTCTTTATCTTCTATAGTAACGGAGATATGCGAGTTTGAAATGTTATATAATATTTTTGTTAGAAATGATTCCAAGGATGTATTACATTGTTTCAACAATGAAAGTGGTTATTTCAAATCTCCACGACAACGACTACAATCATGCACAAATAGATTGTTTACTTTATTGTTATGATAGTTTCCATGGTAACTAAGCATGAATATTACACATGGGTAAAAATTTTCCGGATGAGCCAATAGAGAGCTTCGACCTGATTACATTAAGTGTAAAATCACTTCTGTATCTTCTAAAGTAACGGAGATATGCGAGTTTGAAATTTTATATAATGTTTTTGTAAATCGTAATTCCAAGGATGTATTACATTGTTTCAACAATGAAAGTGGTTATTTAAATCTCCACGACAACGACTACAATCATGCACAAATAGATTGTTTACTTTATTGTTATGATAGTTTCCATGGTAACTAAGCATGAATATTACACATGGGTAAAAATTTTCCGGATGAGGCAATAGAGAGCTTCAACATGATTACTTTGAGTGTAAAATCACTTCTTTATCTTCTATAGTAACGGAGATATGCGAGTTTGAAATGTTATATAATATTTTTTTTTAGAAATGATTCCAAGGATGTATTACATTGTTTCAACAATGAAAGTGGTTATTTCAAATCTCCACGACAACGACTACAATCATGCACAAATAGATTGTTTACTTTATTGTTATGATAGTTTCCATGGTAACTAAGCATGAATATTACACATGGGTAAAAATTTTCCGGATGAGCCAATAGAGAGCTTCGACCTGATTACATTAAGTGTAAAATCACATCTGTATCTTCTATAGTAACGGAGATATGCGAGTTTGAAATTTTATATAATGTTCTTGTTAGACGTGAATCCAAGGATGTATTACATTGTTTCAACAATGAGAGTGGTTATTTCAAATCTCCAAGAAAACGACTACAATCATGCAGAAATAGATTGTTTACTTTATTGTTATGATAGTTTCCATGGTAACTAAGCATGAATATTACACATGGGTAAAAATTTTTCCGGATGAGCCAATGGAGAGCTTCGACATGATTACATTGAGTGTAAAATCACTTCTTTATCTTCTATAGTAACGGAGATATGCGAGTTTGAAATTTTATATAATGTTTTTGTAAAACGTGATTCCAAGGATGTATTACATTGTTTCAACAATGAGAGTGGTTATTTCAAATCTCCACGAAAACGACTACAATCATGCACAAATAGATTGTTTACTTTATTGTTATGATAGTTTCCATGGTAACTAAGCATGAATATTACACATGGGTAAAAATTTTTCCGGATGAGCCAATGGAGAGCTTCGACATGATTACATTGAGTGTAAAATCACTTCTGTATCTTCTATAGTAACGGAGATATGCGAGTTTGAAATTTTATATAATGTTTTTGTTAGACGTGATTCCAAGGATGTATTACATTGTTTCAACAATGAGAGTGGTTATTTCAAATCTCCACGACAACGACTACAATCATGCACAAATAGATTGTTTACTTTATTGTTATGACACTTTCCATGGTAAATAAGCATGAATATTACACATGGGTAAATTTTTTTCCTGATGAGCCAATAGAGAGCTTCGACATGATTACATTCAGTGTAAAATCACTTCTTTATCTTCTATAGTAACGGAGATATGCGAGTTTGAAATTTTATATAATGTTTTTGTAAATCGTAATTCCAAGGATGTATTACATTGTTTCAACAATGAAAGTGGTTATTTAAATCTCCACGACAACGACTACAATCATGCACAAATAGATTGTTTACTTTATTGTTATGATAGTTTCCATGGTAACTAAGCATGAATATTACACATGGGTAAAAATTTTTCCGGATGAGCCAATAGAGAGCTTCGACATGATTACATTGAGTGTAAAATCACTTCTTTATCTTCTATAGTAACGGAGATATGCGAGTTTTAAATTTTATATAATGTTTTTGTTAGACGTGATTCCAAGGATGTATTACATTGTTTCAACAATGAGAGTGGTTATTTCAAATCTCCACGAAAACGACTACAATCATGCACAAATAGATTGTTTACTTTATTGTTATGATAGTTTCCATGGTAACTAAGCATGAATATTACACATGGGTAAAATTTTTCAGCATGAGCCAATAGAGAGCTTCGACCTGATTACATTAAGTGTAAAATCACATCTGTATCTTCTATAGTAACGGAGATATGCGAGTTTGAAATGTTATATAATATTTTTGTTAGAAATGATTCCAAGGATGTATTACATTGTTTCAACAATGAGAGTGGTTATTTCAAATCTCCACGAAAACGACTACAATCATGCAGAAATAGATTGTTTACTTTATTGTTATGATAGTTTCCATGGTAACTAAGCATCAATATTACACATGGGTAAAAATTTTTCCGGATGAGCCAATAGAGAGCTTCGACATGATTACATTGAGTGTAAAATCACTTCTTTATCTTCTATAGTAACGGAGATGTGCGAGTTTGAAATTTTATATAATGTTTTTGTAAAACGTGATTCCAAGGATGTATTACATTGTTTCAACAATGAGAGTGGTTATTTCAAATCTCCACGAAAACGACTACAATCATGCACAAATAGATTGTTTACTTTATTGTTATGATAGTTTCCATGGTAACTAAGCATGAATATTACACATGGGTAAAAATTTTTCCGGATGAGCCAATAGAGAGCTTCGACATGATTACATTGAGTGTAAAATCACTTCTTTATCTTCTATAGTAACGGAGATATGCGAGTTTGAAATTTTATATAATGTTTTTGTTAGACGTGATTCCAAGGATGTATTACATTGTTTCAACAATGAGAGTGGTTATTTCAAATCTCCACGACAACGACTACAATCATGCACAAATAGATTGTTTACTTTATTGTTATGACACTTTCCATGGTAAATAAGCATGAATATTACACATGGGTAAAAATTTTTGCGGATGAGCCAATAGAGAGCTTCGACATGATTACATTGAGTGTAAAATCACTTCTTTATCTTCTATAGTAACGGAGATATGCGAGTTTGAAATTTTATATAATGTTTTTGTAAAACGTGATTCCAAGGATGTGTTACATTGTTTCAACAATGAGAGTGGTTATTTCAAATCTCCACGAAAACGACTACAATCATGCACAAATAGATTGTTTACTTTATTGTTATGATAGTTTCCATGGTAACTAAGCATGAATATTACACATGGGTAAAGTTTTTCCGGATGAGCCAATAGAGAGCTTCGACCTGATTACATTGAGTGTAAAATCACTTCTGTATCTTCTAAAGTAACGGAGATATGCGAGTTTGAAATTTTATATAATGTTTTCGTAAAACGTGATTCCAAGGATGTATTACATTGTTTCAACAATGAAAGTGGTTATTTCAAATCTCCACGACAACGACTAAAATCATGCACAAATAGATTGTTTACTTTATTGTTATGATAGTTTCCATGGTAAATAAGCATGAATATTACACATGGGTAAATTTTTTTCCGGATGAGCCAATAGAGAGCTTCGACATGATTACATTGAGTGTAAAATCACTTCTTTATCTTCTATAGTAACGGAGATGTGCGAGTTTGAAATTTTATATAATGTTTTTGTAAAACGTGATTCCAAGGATGTATTACATTGTTTCAACAATGAGAGTGGTTATTTCAAATCTCCACGAAAACGACTACAATCATGCACAAATAGATTGTTTACTTTATTGTTATGATAGTTTCCATGGTAACTAAGCATGAATATTACACATGGGTAAAAATTTTTCCGGATGAGCCAATAGAGAGCTTCGACATGATTACATTGAGTGTAAAATCACTTCTTTATCTTCTATAGTAACGGAGATATGCGAGTTTGAAATTTTATATAATGTTTTTGTTAGACGTGATTCCAAGGATGTATTACATTGTTTCAACAATGAGAGTGGTTATTTCAAATCTCCACGACAACGACTACAATCATGCACAAATAGATTGTTTACTTTATTGTTATGACACTTTCCATGGTAAATAAGCATGAATATTACACATGGGTAAAAATTTTTGCGGATGAGCCAATAGAGAGCTTCGACATGATTACATTGAGTGTAAAATCACTTCTTTATCTTCTATAGTAACGGAGATATGCGAGTTTGAAATTTTATATAATGTTTTTGTAAAACGTGATTCCAAGGATGTGTTACATTGTTTCAACAATGAGAGTGGTTATTTCAAATCTCCACGAAAACGACTACAATCATGCACAAATAGATTGTTTACTTTATTGTTATGATAGTTTCCATGGTAACTAAGCATGAATATTACACATGGGTAAAGTTTTTCCGGATGAGCCAATAGAGAGCTTCGACCTGATTACATTGAGTGTAAAATCACTTCTGTATCTTCTAAAGTAACGGAGATATGCGAGTTTGAAATTTTATATAATGTTTTCGTAAAACGTGATTCCAAGGATGTATTACATTGTTTCAACAATGAAAGTGGTTATTTCAAATCTCCACGACAACGACTAAAATCATGCACAAATAGATTGTTTACTTTATTGTTATGATAGTTTCCATGGTAAATAAGCATGAATATTACACATGGGTAAATTTTTTTCCTGATGAGCCAATAGAGAGCTTCGACATGATTACATTGAGTGTAAAATCACTTCTTTATCTTCTATAGTAACGGAGATATGCGAGTTTGAAATTTTATATAATGTTTTTGTAAATCGTAATTCCAAGGATGTATTACATTGTTTCAACAATGAAAGTGGTTATTTAAATCTCCACGACAACGACTACAATCATGCACAAATAGATTGTTTACTTTATTGTTATGATAGTTTCCATGGTAACTAAGCATGAATATTACACATGGGTAAAAATTTTTCCGGATGAGCCAATAGAGAGCTTCGACATGATTACATTGAGTGTAAAATCACTTCTTTATCTTCTATAGTAACGGAGATATGCGAGTTTTAAATTTTATATAATGTTTTTGTTAGACGTGATTCCAAGGATGTATTACATTGTTTCAACAATGAGAGTGGTTATTTCAAATCTCCACGAAAACGACTACAATCATGCACAAATAGATTGTTTACTTTATTGTTATGACACTTTCCATGGTAAATAAGCATGAATATTACACATGGGTAAATTTTTTTCCTGATGAACCAATAGAGAGCTTCGACATGATTACATTGAGTGTAAAATCACTTCTTTATCTTCTATAGTAACGGAGATATGCGAGTTTGAAATTTTATATAATGTTTTTGTAAAACGTGATTCCAAGGATGTGTTACATTGTTTCAACAATGAGAGTGGTTATTTCAAATCTCCACGAAAACGACTACAATCATGCACAAATAGATTGTTTACTTTATTGTTATGATAGTTTCCATGGTAACTAAGCATGAATATTACACATGGGTAAAGTTTTTCCGGATGAGCCAATAGAGAGCTTCGACCTGATTACATTGAGTGTAAAATCACTTCTGTATCTTCTAAAGTAACGGAGATATGCGAGTTTGAAATTTTATATAATGTTTTCGTAAAACGTGATTCCAAGGATGTATTACATTGTTTCAACAATGAAAGTGGTTATTTCAAATCTCCACGACAACGACTAAAATCATGCACAAATAGATTGTTTACTTTATTGTTATGATAGTTTCCATGGTAACTAAGCATGAATATTACACATGGGTAAAGATTTTCCGGATGAGCCAATAGAGAGCTTCGACCTGATTACATTGAGTGTAAAATCACTTCTGTATCTTCTAAAGTAACGGAGATATGCGAGTTTGAAATTTTATATAATGTTTTTGTAAATCGTAATTCCAAGGATGTATTACATTGTTTCAACAATGAAAGTGGTTATTTAAATCTCCACGACAACGACTACAATCATGCACAAATAGATTGTTTACTTTATTGTTATGATAGTTTCCATGGTAACTAAGCATGAATATTACACATGGGTAAAAATTTTCCGGATGAGCCAATAGAGAGCTTCAACATGATTACTTTGAGTGTAAAATCACTTCTTTATCTTCTATAGTAACGGAGATATGCGAGTTTGAAATGTTATATAATATTTTTGTTAGAAATGATTCCAAGGATGTATTACATTGTTTCAACAATGAAAGTGGTTATTTCAAATCTCCACGACAACGACTACAATCATGCACAAATAGATTGTTTACTTTATTGTTATGATAGTTTCCATGGTAACTAAGCATGAATATTACACATGGGTAAAAATTTTCCGGATGAGCCAATAGAGAGCTTCGACCTGATTACATTAAGTGTAAAATCACATCTGTATCTTCTATAGTAACGGAGATATGCGAGTTTGAAATTTTATATAATGTTCTTGTTAGACGTGAATCCAAGGATGTATTACATTGTTTCAACAATGAGAGTGGTTATTTCAAATCTCCAAGAAAACGACTACAATCATGCAGAAATAGATTGTTTACTTTATTGTTATGATAGTTTCCATGGTAACTAAGCATGAATATTACACATGGGTAAAAATTTTTCCGGATGAGCCAATGGAGAGCTTCGACATGATTACATTGAGTGTAAAATCACTTCTGTATCTTCTATAGTAACGGAGATATGCGAGTTTGAAATTTTATATAATGTTTTTGTTAGACGTGATTCCAAGGATGTATTACATTGTTTCAACAATGAGAGTGGTTATTTCAAATCTCCACGACAACGACTACAATCATGCACAAATAGATTGTTTACTTTATTGTTATGACACTTTCCATGGTAACTAAGCATGAATATTACACATGGGTAAATTTTTTTCCTGATGAGCCAATAGAGAGCTTCGACATGATTACATTGAGTGTAAAATCACTTCTTTATCTTCTATAGTAACGGAGATATGCGAGTTTGAAATTTTATATAATGTTTTTGTAAATCGTAATTCCAAGGATGTATTACATTGTTTCAACAATGAAAGTGGTTATTTAAATCTCCACGACAACGACTACAATCATGCACAAATAGATTGTTTACTTTATTGTTATGATAGTTTCCATGGTAACTAAGCATGAATATTACACATGGGTAAAAATTTTTCCGGATGAGCCAATAGAGAGCTTCGACATGATTACATTGAGTGTAAAATCACTTCTTTATCTTCTATAGTAACGGAGATATGCGAGTTTTAAATTTTATATAATGTTTTTGTTAGACGTGATTCCAAGGATGTATTACATTGTTTCAACAATGAGAGTGGTTATTTCAAATCTCCACGAAAACGACTACAATCATGCACAAATAGATTGTTTACTTTATTGTTATGACACTTTCCATGGTAAATAAGCATGAATATTACACATGGGTAAATTTTTTTCCTGATGAGCCAATAGAGAGCTTCGACATGATTATATTGAGTGTAAAATCACTTCTTTATCTTCTATAGTAACGGAGATATGCGAGTTTGAAATTTTATATAATGTTTTTGTAAATCGTAATTCCAAGGATGTATTACATTGTTTCAACAATGAAAGTGGTTATTTAAATCTCCACGACAACGACTACAATCATGCACAAATAGATTGTTTACTTTATTGTTATGATAGTTTCCATGGTAACTAAGCATGAATATTACACATGGGTAAAAATTTTTCCGGATGAGCCAATAGAGAGCTTCGACATGATTACATTGAGTGTAAAATCACTTCTGTATCTTCTAAAGTAACGGAGATATGCGAGTTTGAAATTTTATATAATGTTTTTGTAAATCGTAATTCCAAGGATGTATTACATTGTTTCAACAATGAAAGTGGTTATTTAAATCTCCACGACAACGACTACAATCATGCACAAATAGATTGTTTACTTTATTGTTATGATAGTTTCCATGGTAACTAAGCATGAATATTACACATGGGTAAAAATTTTCCGGATGAGCCAATAGAGAGCTTCAACATGATTACTTTGAGTGTAAAATCACTTCTTTATCTTCTATAGTAACGGAGATATGCGAGTTTGAAATGTTATATAATATTTTTGTTAGAAATGATTCCAAGGATGTATTACATTGTTTCAACAATGAAAGTGGTTATTTCAAATCTCCACGACAACGACTACAATCATGCACAAATAGATTGTTTACTTTATTGTTATGATAGTTTCCATGGTAACTAAGCATGAATATTACACATGGGTAAAAATTTTCCGGATGAGCCAATAGAGAGCTTCGACCTGATTACATTAAGTGTAAAATCACTTCTGTATCTTCTAAAGTAACGGAGATATGCGAGTTTGAAATTTTATATAATGTTTTTGTAAATCGTAATTCCAAGGATGTATTACATTGTTTCAACAATGAAAGTGGTTATTTAAATCTCCACGACAACGACTACAATCATGCACAAATAGATTGTTTACTTTATTGTTATGATAGTTTCCATGGTAACTAAGCATGAATATTACACATGGGTAAAAATTTTCCGGATGAGGCAATAGAGAGCTTCAACATGATTACTTTGAGTGTAAAATCACTTCTTTATCTTCTATAGTAACGGAGATATGCGAGTTTGAAATGTTATATAATATTTTTTTTTAGAAATGATTCCAAGGATGTATTACATTGTTTCAACAATGAAAGTGGTTATTTCAAATCTCCACGACAACGACTACAATCATGCACAAATAGATTGTTTACTTTATTGTTATGATAGTTTCCATGGTAACTAAGCATGAATATTACACATGGGTAAAAATTTTTCGGATGAGCCAATAGAGAGCTTCGACCTGATTACATTAAGTGTAAAATCACATCTGTATCTTCTATAGTAACGGAGATATGCGAGTTTGAAATTTTATATAATGTTCTTGTTAGACGTGAATCCAAGGATGTATTACATTGTTTCAACAATGAGAGTGGTTATTTCAAATCTCCAAGAAAACGACTACAATCATGCAGAAATAGATTGTTTACTTTATTGTTATGATAGTTTCCATGGTAACTAAGCATGAATATTACACATGGGTAAAAATTTTTCCGGATGAGCAAATGGAGAGCTTCGACATGATTACATTGAGTGTAAAATCACTTCTTTATCTTCTATAGTAACGGAGATATGCGAGTTTGAAATTTTATATAATGTTTTTGTAAAACGTGATTCCAAGGATGTATTACATTGTTTCAACAATGAGAGTGGTTATTTCAAATCTCCACGAAAACGACTACAATCATGCACAAATAGATTGTTTACTTTATTGTTATGATAGTTTCCATGGTAACTAAGCATGAATATTACACATGGGTAAAAATTTTTCCGGATGAGCCAATGGAGAGCTTCGACATGATTACATTGAGTGTAAAATCACTTCTGTATCTTCTATAGTAACGGAGATATGCGAGTTTGAAATTTTATATAATGTTTTTGTTAGACGTGATTCCAAGGATGTATTACATTGTTTCAACAATGAGAGTGGTTATTTCAAATCTCCACGACAACGACTACAATCATGCACAAATAGATTGTTTACTTTATTGTTATGACACTTTCCATGGTAAATAAGCATGAATATTACACATGGGTAAATTTTTTTCCTGATGAGCCAATAGAGAGCTTCGACATGATTACATTGAGTGTAAAATCACTTCTTTATCTTCTATAGTAACGGAGATATGCGAGTTTGAAATTTTATATAATGTTTTTGTAAATCGTAATTCCAAGGATGTATTACATTGTTTCAACAATGAAAGTGGTTATTTAAATCTCCACGACAACGACTACAATCATGCACAAATAGATTGTTTACTTTATTGTTATGATAGTTTCCATGGTAACTAAGCATGAATATTACACATGGGTAAAAATTTTCCGGATGAGCCAATAGAGAGCTTCAACATGATTACTTTGAGTGTAAAATCACTTCTTTATCTTCTATAGTAACGGAGATATGCGAGTTTGAAATGTTATATAATATTTTTGTTAGAAATGATTCCAAGGATGTATTACATTGTTTCAACAATGAAAGTGGTTATTTCAAATCTCCACGACAACGACTACAATCATGCACAAATAGATTGTTTACTTTATTGTTATGATAGTTTCCATGGTAACTAAGCATGAATATTACACATGGGTAAAAATTTTCCGGATGAGCCAATAGAGAGCTTCGACCTGATTACATTAAGTGTAAAATCACTTCTGTATCTTCTAAAGTAACGGAGATATGCGAGTTTGAAATTTTATATAATGTTTTTGTAAATCGTAATTCCAAGGATGTATTACATTGTTTCAACAATGAAAGTGGTTATTTAAATCTCCACGACAACGACTACAATCATGCACAAATAGATTGTTTACTTTATTGTTATGATAGTTTCCATGGTAACTAAGCATGAATATTACACATGGGTAAAAATTTTCCGGATGAGGCAATAGAGAGCTTCAACATGATTACTTTGAGTGTAAAATCACTTCTTTATCTTCTATAGTAACGGAGATATGCGAGTTTGAAATGTTATATAATATTTTTTTTTAGAAATGATTCCAAGGATGTATTACATTGTTTCAACAATGAAAGTGGTTATTTCAAATCTCCACGACAACGACTACAATCATGCACAAATAGATTGTTTACTTTATTGTTATGATAGTTTCCATGGTAACTAAGCATGAATATTACACATGGGTAAAAATTTTTCGGATGAGCCAATAGAGAGCTTCGACCTGATTACATTAAGTGTAAAATCACATCTGTATCTTCTATAGTAACGGAGATATGCGAGTTTGAAATTTTATATAATGTTCTTGTTAGACGTGAATCCAAGGATGTATTACATTGTTTCAACAATGAGAGTGGTTATTTAAAATCTCCAAGAAAACGACTACAATCATGCAGAAATAGATTGTTTACTTTATTGTTATGATAGTTTCCATGGTAACTAAGCATGAATATTACACATGGGTAAAAATTTTTCCGGATGAGCAAATGGAGAGCTTCGACATGATTACATTGAGTGTAAAATCACTTCTTTATCTTCTATAGTAACGGAGATATGCGAGTTTGAAATTTTATATAATGTTTTTGTAAAACGTGATTCCAAGGATGTATTACATTGTTTCAACAATGAGAGTGGTTATTTCAAATCTCCACGAAAACGACTACAATCATGCACAAATAGATTGTTTACTTTATTGTTATGATAGTTTCCATGGTAACTAAGCATGAATATTACACATGGGTAAAAATTTTTCCGGATGAGCCAATGGAGAGCTTCGACATGATTACATTGAGTGTAAAATCACTTCTGTATCTTCTATAGTAACGGAGATATGCGAGTTTGAAATTTTATATAATGTTTTTGTTAGACGTGATTCCAAGGATGTATTACATTGTTTCAACAATGAGAGTGGTTATTTCAAATCTCCACGACAACGACTACAATCATGCACAAATAGATTGTTTACTTTATTGTTATGACACTTTCCATGGTAAATAAGCATGAATATTACACATGGGTAAATTTTTTTCCTGATGAGCCAATAGAGAGCTTCGACATGATTACATTGAGTGTAAAATCACTTCTTTATCTTCTATAGTAACGGAGATATGCGAGTTTGAAATTTTATATAATGTTTTTGTAAATCGTAATTCCAAGGATGTATTACATTGTTTCAACAATGAAAGTGGTTATTTAAATCTCCACGACAACGACTACAATCATGCACAAATAGATTGTTTACTTTATTGTTATGATAGTTTCCATGGTAACTAAGCATGAATATTACACATGGGTAAAAATTTTTCCGGATGAGCCAATAGAGAGCTTCGACATGATTACATTGAGTGTAAAATCACTTCTTTATCTTCTATAGTAACGGAGATATGCGAGTTTTAAATTTTATATAATGTTTTTGTTAGACGTGATTCCAAGGATGTATTACATTGTTTCAACAATGAGAGTGGTTATTTCAAATCTCCACGAAAACGACTACAATCATGCACAAATAGATTGTTTACTTTATTGTTATGATAGTTTCCATGGTAACTAAGCATGAATATTACACATGGGTAAAAATTTTCCGGATGAGCCAATAGAGAGCTTCGACCTGATTACATTGAGTGTAAAATCACTTCTGTATCTTCTAAAGTAACGGAGATATGCGAGTTTGAAATTTTATATAATGTTTTTGTAAATCGTAATTCCAAGGATGTATTACATTGTTTCAACAATGAAAGTGGTTATTTAAATCTCCACGACAACGACTACAATCATGCACAAATAGATTGTTTACTTTATTGTTATGATAGTTTCCATGGTAACTAAGCATGAATATTACACATGGGTAAAAATTTTCCGGATGAGCCAATAGAGAGCTTCAACATGATTACTTTGAGTGTAAAATCACTTCTTTATCTTCTATAGTAACGGAGATATGCGAGTTTGAAATGTTATATAATATTTTTGTTAGAAATGATTCCAAGGATGTATTACATTGTTTCAACAATGAAAGTGGTTATTTCAAATCTCCACGACAACGACTACAATCATGCACAAATAGATTGTTTACTTTATTGTTATGATAGTTTCCATGGTAACTAAGCATGAATATTACACATGGGTAAAAATTTTCCGGATGAGCCAATAGAGAGCTTCGACCTGATTACATTAAGTGTAAAATCACTTCTGTATCTTCTAAAGTAACGGAGATATGCGAGTTTGAAATTTTATATAATGTTTTTGTAAATCGTAATTCCAAGGATGTATTACATTGTTTCAACAATGAAAGTGGTTATTTAAATCTCCACGACAACGACTACAATCATGCACAAATAGATTGTTTACTTTATTGTTATGATAGTTTCCATGGTAACTAAGCATGAATATTACACATGGGTAAAAATTTTCCGGATGAGGCAATAGAGAGCTTCAACATGATTACTTTGAGTGTAAAATCACTTCTTTATCTTCTATAGTAACGGAGATATGCGAGTTTGAAATGTTATATAATATTTTTGTTAGAAATGATTCCAAGGATGTATTACATTGTTTCAACAATGAAAGTGGTTATTTCAAATCTCCACGACAACGACTACAATCATGCACAAATAGATTGTTTACTTTATTGTTATGATAGTTTCCATGGTAACTAAGCATGAATATTACACATGGGTAAAAATTTTCCGGATGAGCCAATAGAGAGCTTCGACCTGATTACATTAAGTGTAAAATCACATCTGTATCTTCTATAGTAACGGAGATATGCGAGTTTGAAATTTTATATAATGTTCTTGTTAGACGTGAATCCAAGGATGTATTACATTGTTTCAACAATGAGAGTGGTTATTTCAAATCTCCAAGAAAACGACTACAATCATGCAGAAATAGATTGTTTACTTTATTGTTATGATAGTTTCCATGGTAACTAAGCATGAATATTACACATGGGTAAAAATTTTTCCGGATGAGCCAATGGAGAGCTTCGACATGATTACATTGAGTGTAAAATCACTTCTTTATCTTCTATAGTAACGGAGATATGCGAGTTTGAAATTTTATATAATGTTTTTGTAAAACGTGATTCCAAGGATGTATTACATTGTTTCAACAATGAGAGTGGTTATTTCAAATCTCCACGAAAACGACTACAATCATGCACAAATAGATTGTTTACTTTATTGTTATGATAGTTTCCATGGTAACTAAGCATGAATATTACACATGGGTAAAAATTTTTCCGGATGAGCCAATGGAGAGCTTCGACATGATTACATTGAGTGTAAAATCACTTCTGTATCTTCTATAGTAACGGAGATATGCGAGTTTGAAATTTTATATAATGTTTTTGTTAGACGTGATTCCAAGGATGTATTACATTGTTTCAACAATGAGAGTGGTTATTTCAAATCTCCACGACAACGACTACAATCATGCACAAATAGATTGTTTACTTTATTGTTATGACACTTTCCATGGTAAATAAGCATGAATATTACACATGGGTAAATTTTTTTCCTGATGAGCCAATAGAGAGCTTCGACATGATTACATTGAGTGTAAAATCACTTCTTTATCTTCTATAGTAACGGAGATATGCGAGTTTGAAATTTTATATAATGTTTTTGTAAATCGTAATTCCAAGGATGTATTACATTGTTTCAACAATGAAAGTGGTTATTTAAATCTCCACGACAACGACTACAATCATGCACAAATAGATTGTTTACTTTATTGTTATGATAGTTTCCATGGTAACTAAGCATGAATATTACACATGGGTAAAAATTTTTCCGGATGAGCCAATAGAGAGCTTCGACATGATTACATTGAGTGTAAAATCACTTCTTTATCTTCTATAGTAACGGAGATATGCGAGTTTTAAATTTTATATAATGTTTTTGTTAGACGTGATTCCAAGGATGTATTACATTGTTTCAACAATGAGAGTGGTTATTTCAAATCTCCACGAAAACGACTACAATCATGCACAAATAGATTGTTTACTTTATTGTTATGACACTTTCCATGGTAAATAAGCATGAATATTACACATGGGTAAATTTTTTTCCTGATGAGCCAATAGAGAGCTTCGACATGATTACATTGAGTGTAAAATCACTTCTTTATCTTCTATAGTAACGGAGATATGCGAGTTTGAAATTTTATATAATGTTTTTGTAAATCGTAATTCCAAGGATGTATTACATTGTTTCAACAATGAAAGTGGTTATTTAAATCTCCACGACAACGACTACAATCATGCACAAATAGATTGTTTACTTTATTGTTATGATAGTTTCCATGGTAACTAAGCATGAATATTACACATGGGTAAAAATTTTTCCGGATGAGCCAATAGAGAGCTTCGACATGATTACATTGAGTGTAAAATCACTTCTTTATCTTCTATAGTAACGGAGATATGCGAGTTTGAAATTTTATATAATGTTTTTGTTAGACGTGATTCCAAGGATGTATTACATTGTTTCAACAATGAGAGTGGTTATTTCAAATCTCCACGAAAACGACTACAATCATGCACAAATAGATTGTTTACTTTATTGTTATGACACTTTCCATGGTAAATAAGCATGAATATTACACATGGGTAAAGTTTTTCCGGATGAGCCAATAGAGAGCTTCGACCTGATTACATTCAGTGTAAAATCACTTCTGTATCTTCTAAAGTAACGGAGATATGCGAGTTTGAAATTTTATATAATGTTTTCGTAAAACGTGATTCCAAGGATGTATTACATTGTTTCAACAATGAAAGTGGTTATTTCAAATCTCCACGACAACGACTAAAATCATGCACAAATAGATTGTTTACTTTATTGTTATGATAGTTTCCATGGTAACTAAGCATGAATATTACACATGGGTAAAGTTTTTCCGGATGAGCCAATAGAGAGCTTCGACCTGATTACATTGAGTGTAAAATCACTTCTGTATCTTCTAAAGTAACGGAGATATGCGAGTTTGAAATTTTATATAATGTTTTCGTAAAACGTGATTCCAAGGATGTATTACATTGTTTCAACAATGAAAGTGGTTATTTCAAATCTCCACGACAACGACTACAATCATGCACAAATAGATTGTTTACTTTATTGTTATGATAGTTTCCATGGTAACTAAGCATGAATATTACACATGGGTAAAAATTTTCCGGATGAGCCAATAGAGAGCTTCAACATGATTACTTTGAGTGTAAAATCACTTCTTTATCTTCTATAGTAACGGAGATATGCGAGTTTGAAATGTTATATAATATTTTTGTTAGAAATGATTCCAAGGATGTATTACATTGTTTCAACAATGAAAGTGGTTATTTCAAATCTCCACGACAACGACTACAATCATGCACAAATAGATTGTTTACTTTATTGTTATGATAGTTTCCATGGTAACTAAGCATGAATATTACACATGGGTAAAAATTTTCCGGATGAGCCAATAGAGAGCTTCGACCTGATTACATTAAGTGTAAAATCACATCTGTATCTTCTATAGTAACGGAGATATGCGAGTTTGAAATTTTATATAATGTTCTTGTTAGATGTGAATCCAAGGATGTATTACATTGTTTCAACAATGAGAGTGGTTATTTCAAATCTCCAAGAAAACGACTACAATCATGCAGAAATAGATTGTTTACTTTATTGTTATGATAGTTTCCATGGTAACTAAGCATGAATATTACACATGGGTAAAAATTTTTCCGGATGAGCCAATGGAGAGCTTCGACATGATTACATTGAGTGTAAAATCACTTCTTTATCTTCTATAGTAACGGAGATATGCGAGTTTGAAATTTTATATAATGTTTTTGTAAAACGTGATTCCAAGGATGTATTACATTGTTTCAACAATGAGAGTGGTTATTTCAAATCTCCACGAAAACGACTACAATCATGCACAAATAGATTGTTTACTTTATTGTTATGATAGTTTCCATGGTAACTAAGCATGAATATTACACATGGGTAAAAATTTTTCCGGATGAGCCAATGGAGAGCTTCGACATGATTACATTGAGTGTAAAATCACTTCTGTATCTTCTATAGTAACGGAGATATGCGAGTTTGAAATTTTATATAATGTTTTTGTTAGACGTGATTCCAAGGATGTATTACATTGTTTCAACAATGAGAGTGGTTATTTCAAATCTCCACGACAACGACTACAATCATGCACAAATAGATTGTTTACTTTATTGTTATGACACTTTCCATGGTAAATAAGCATGAATATTACACATGGGTAAATTTTTTTCCTGATGAGCCAATAGAGAGCTTCGACATGATTACATTGAGTGTAAAATCACTTCTTTATCTTCTATAGTAACGGAGATATGCGAGTTTGAAATTTTATATAATGTTTTTGTAAATCGTAATTCCAAGGATGTATTACATTGTTTCAACAATGAAAGTGGTTATTTAAATCTCCACGACAACGACTACAATCATGCACAAATAGATTGTTTACTTTATTGTTATGATAGTTTCCATGGTAACTAAGCATGAATATTACACATGGGTAAAAATTTTTCCGGATGAGCCAATAGAGAGCTTCGACATGATTACATTGAGTGTAAAATCACTTCTTTATCTTCTATAGTAACGGAGATATGCGAGTTTTAAATTTTATATAATGTTTTTGTTAGACGTGATTCCAAGGATGTATTACATTGTTTCAACAATGAGAGTGGTTATTTCAAATCTCCACGAAAACGACTACAATCATGCACAAATAGATTGTTTACTTTATTGTTATGACACTTTCCATGGTAACTAAGCATGAATATTACACATGGGTAAAAATTTTTCCGGATGAGCCAATGGAGAGCTTCGACATGATTACATTGAGTGTAAAATCACTTCTTTATCTTCTATAGTAACGGAGATATGCGAGTTTGAAATTTTATATAATGTTTTTGTAAAACGTGATTCCAAGGATGTATTACATTGTTTCAACAATGAGAGTGGTTATTTCAAATCTCCACGAAAACGACTACAATCATGCACAAATAGATTGTTTACTTTATTGTTATGATAGTTTCCATGGTAACTAAGCATGAATATTACACATGGGTAAAAATTTTTCCGGATGAGCCAATGGAGAGCTTCGACATGATTACATTGAGTGTAAAATCACTTCTGTATCTTCTATAGTAACGGAGATATGCGAGTTTGAAATTTTATATAATGTTTTTGTTAGACGTGATTCCAAGGATGTATTACATTGTTTCAACAATGAGAGTGGTTATTTCAAATCTCCACGACAACGACTACAATCATGCACAAATAGATTGTTTACTTTATTGTTATGACACTTTCCATGGTAAATAAGCATGAATATTACACATGGGTAAATTTTTTTCCTGATGAGCCAATAGAGAGCTTCGACATGATTACATTGAGTGTAAAATCACTTCTTTATCTTCTATAGTAACGGAGATATGCGAGTTTGAAATTTTATATAATGTTTTTGTAAATCGTAATTCCAAGGATGTATTACATTGTTTCAACAATGAAAGTGGTTATTTAAATCTCCACGACAACGACTACAATCATGCACAAATAGATTGTTTACTTTATTGTTATGATAGTTTCCATGGTAACTAAGCATGAATATTACACATGGGTAAAAATTTTTCCGGATGAGCCAATAGAGAGCTTCGACATGATTACATTGAGTGTAAAATCACTTCTTTATCTTCTATAGTAACGGAGATATGCGAGTTTGAAATTTTATATAATGTTTTTGTTAGACGTGATTCCAAGGATGTATTACATTGTTTCAACAATGAGAGTGGTTATTTCAAATCTCCACGAAAACGACTACAATCATGCACAAATAGATTGTTTACTTTATTGTTATGACACTTTCCATGGTAAATAAGCATGAATATTACACATGGGTAAAGTTTTTCCGGATGAGCCAATAGAGAGCTTCGACCTGATTACATTGAGTGTAAAATCACTTCTGTATCTTCTAAAGTAACGGAGATATGCGAGTTTGAAATTTTATATAATGTTTTCGTAAAACGTGATTCCAAGGATGTATTACATTGTTTCAACAATGAAAGTGGTTATTTCAAATCTCCACGACAACGACTAAAATCATGCACAAATAGATTGTTTACTTTATTGTTATGATAGTTTCCATGGTAACTAAGCATGAATATTACACATGGGTAAAGTTTTTCCGGATGAGCCAATAGAGAGCTTCGACCTGATTACATTGAGTGTAAAATCACTTCTGTATCTTCTAAAGTAACGGAGATATGCGAGTTTGAAATTTTATATAATGTTTTCGTAAAACGTGATTCCAAGGATGTATTACATTGTTTCAACAATGAAAGTGGTTATTTCAAATCTCCACGACAACGACTACAATCATGCACAAATAGATTGTTTACTTTATTGTTATGATAGTTTCCATGGTAACTAAGCATGAATATTACACATGGGTAAAAATTTTCCGGATGAGCCAATAGAGAGCTTCAACATGATTACTTTGAGTGTAAAATCACTTCTTTATCTTCTATAGTAACGGAGATATGCGAGTTTGAAATGTTATATAATATTTTTGTTAGAAATGATTCCAAGGATGTATTACATTGTTTCAACAATGAAAGTGGTTATTTCAAATCTCCACGACAACGACTACAATCATGCACAAATAGATTGTTTACTTTATTGTTATGATAGTTTCCATGGTAACTAAGCATGAATATTACACATGGGTAAAAATTTTCCGGATGAGCCAATAGAGAGCTTCGACCTGATTACATTAAGTGTAAAATCACATCTGTATCTTCTATAGTAACGGAGATATGCGAGTTTGAAATTTTATATAATGTTCTTGTTAGATGTGAATCCAAGGATGTATTACATTGTTTCAACAATGAGAGTGGTTATTTCAAATCTCCACGAAAACGACTACAATCATGCAGAAATAGATTGTTTACTTTATTGTTATGATAGTTTCCATGGTAACTAAGCATGAATATTACACATGGGTAAAAATTTTTCCGGATGAGCCAATAGAGAGCTTCGACATGATTACATTGAGTGTAAAATCACTTCTTTATCTTCTATAGTAACGGAGATATGCGAGTTTGAAATTTTATATAATGTTTTTGTAAAACGTGATTCCAAGGATGTATTACATTGTTTCAACAATGAGAGTGGTTATTTCAAATCTCCACGAAAACGACTACAATCATGCACAAATAGATTGTTTACTTTATTGTTATGATAGTTTCCATGGTAACTAAGCATGAATATTACACATGGGTAAAGTTTTTCCGGATGAGCCAATAGAGAGCTTCGACCTGATTACATTGAGTGTAAAATCACTTCTGTATCTTCTAAAGTAACGGAGATATGCGAGTTTGAAATTTTATATAATGTTTTTGTAAATCGTAATTCCAAGGATGTATTACATTGTTTCAACAATGAAAGTGGTTATTTAAATCTCCACGACAACGACTACAATCATGCACAAATAGATTGTTTACTTTATTGTTATGATAGTTTCCATGGTAACTAAGCATGAATATTACACATGGGTAAAGTTTTTCCGGATGAGCCAATAGAGAGCTTCGACCTGATTACATTAAGTGTAAAATCACATCTGTATCTTCTATAGTAACGGAGATATGCGAGTTTGAAATGTTATATAATATTTTTGTTAGAAATGATTCCAAGGATGTATTACATTGTTTCAACAATGAAAGTGGTTATTTCAAATCTCCACGACAACGACTAAAATCATGCACAAATAGATTGTTTACTTTATTGTTATGATAGTTCCCATGGTAACTAAGCATGAATATTACACATGGGTAAAAATTTTTCCGGATGAGCCAATAGAGAGCTTCGACATGATTACATTGAGTGTAAAATCACTTCTTTATCTTCTATAGTAACGGAGATGTGCGAGTTTGAAATTTTATATAATGTTTTTGTAAAACGTGATTCCAAGGATGTATTACATTGTTTCAACAATGAGAGTGGTTATTTCAAATCTCCACGAAAACGACTACAATCATGCACAAATAGATTGTTTACTTTATTGTTATGATAGTTTCCATGGTAACTAAGCATGAATATTACACATGGGTAAAAATTTTTCCGGATGAGCCAATAGAGAGCTTCGACATGATTACATTGAGTGTAAAATCACTTCTTTATCTTCTATAGTAACGGAGATATGCGAGTTTGAAATTTTATATAATGTTTTTGTTAGACGTGATTCCAAGGATGTATTACATTGTTTCAACAATGAGAGTGGTTATTTCAAATCTCCACGACAACGACTACAATCATGCACAAATAGATTGTTTACTTTATTGTTATGACACTTTCCATGGTAAATAAGCATGAATATTACACATGGGTAAAGTTTTTCCGGATGAGCCAATAGAGAGCTTCGACCTGATTACATTGAGTGTAAAATCACTTCTTTATCTTCTATAGTAACGGAGATATGCGAGTTTGAAATTTTATATAATGTTTTTGTAAATCGTAATTCCAAGGATGTATTACATTGTTTCAACAATGAAAGTGGTTATTTAAATCTCCACGACAACGACTACAATCATGCACAAATAGATTGTTTACTTTATTGTTATGATAGTTTCCATGGTAACTAAGCATGAATATTACACATGGGTAAATTTTTTCCGGATGAGCCAATAGAGAGCTTCGACATGATTACATTGAGTGTAAAATCACTTCTTTATCTTCTATAGTAACGGAGATATGCGAGTTTTAAATTTTATATAATGTTTTTGTTAGACGTGATTCCAAGGATGTATTACATTGTTTCAACAATGAGAGTGGTTATTTCAAATCTCCACGAAAACGACTACAATCATGCACAAATAGATTGTTTACTTTATTGTTATGACACTTTCCATGGTAAATAAGCATGAATATTACACATGGGTAAATTTTTTTCCTGATGAGCCAATAGAGAGCTTCAACATGATTACATTGAGTGTAAAATCACTTCTTTATCTTCTATAGTAACGGAGATATGCGAGTTTGAAATTTTATATAATGTTTTTGTAAAACGTGATTCCAAGGATGTGTTACATTGTTTCAACAATGAGAGTGGTTATTTCAAATCTCCACGAAAACGACTACAATCATGCACAAATAGATTGTTTACTTTATTGTTATGATAGTTTCCATGGTAACTAAGCATGAATATTACACATGGGTAAAGTTTTTCCGGATGAGCCAATAGAGAGCTTCGACCTGATTACATTGAGTGTAAAATCACTTCTGTATCTTCTAAAGTAACGGAGATATGCGAGTTTTAAATTTTATATAATGTTTTTGTTAGACGTGATTCCAAGGATGTATTACATTGTTTCAACAATGAGAGTGGTTATTTCAAATCTCCACGACAACGACTACAATCATGCACAAATAGATTGTTTACTTTATTGTTATGACACTTTCCATGGTAAATAAGCATGAATATTACACATGGGTAAATTTTTTTCCTGATGAGCCAATAGAGAGCTTCGACATGATTACATTGAGTGTAAAATCACTTCTTTATCTTCTATAGTAACGGAGATATGCGAGTTTGAAATTTTATATAATGTTTTTGTAAATCGTAATTCCAAGGATGTATTACATTGTTTCAACAATGAAAGTGGTTATTTAAATCTCCACGACAACGACTACAATCATGCACAAATAGATTGTTTACTTTATTGTTATGATAGTTTCCATGGTAACTAAGCATGAATATTACACATGGGTAAAAATTTTTCCGGATGAGCCAATAGAGAGCTTCGACATGATTACATTGAGTGTAAAATCACTTCTTTATCTTCTATAGTAACGGAGATATGCGAGTTTTAAATTTTATATAATGTTTTTGTTAGACGTGATTCCAAGGATGTATTACATTGTTTCAACAATGAGAGTGGTTATTTCAAATCTCCACGAAAACGACTACAATCATGCACAAATAGATTGTTTACTTTATTGTTATGACACTTTCCATGGTAAATAAGCATGAATATTACACATGGGTAAATTTTTTTCCTGATGAGCCAATAGAGAGCTTCAACATGATTACATTGAGTGTAAAATCACTTCTTTATCTTCTATAGTAACGGAGATATGCGAGTTTGAAATTTTATATAATGTTTTTGTAAAACGTGATTCCAAGGATGTGTTACATTGTTTCAACAATGAGAGTGGTTATTTCAAATCTCCACGAAAACGACTACAATCATGCACAAATAGATTGTTTACTTTATTGTTATGATAGTTTCCATGGTAACTAAGCATGAATATTACACATGGGTAAAGTTTTTCCGGATGAGCCAATAGAGAGCTTCGACCTGATTACATTGAGTGTAAAATCACTTCTGTATCTTCTAAAGTAACGGAGATATGCGAGTTTGAAATTTTATATAATGTTTTCGTAAAACGTGATTCCAAGGATGTATTACATTGTTTCAACAATGAAAGTGGTTATTTCAAATCTCCACGACAACGACTAAAATCATGCACAAATAGATTGTTTACTTTATTGTTATGATAGTTTCCATGGTAACTAAGCATGAATATTACACATGGGTAAAATTTTTCCGCATGAGCCAATAGAGAGCTTCGACCTGATTACATTAAGTGTAAAATCACATCTGTATCTTCTATAGTAACGGAGATATGCGAGTTTGAAATTTTATATAATGTTTTTGTTAGACGTGATTCCAAGGATGTATTACATTGTTTCAACAATGAGAGTGGTTATTTCAAATCTCCACGACAACGACTACAATCATGCACAAATAGATTGTTTACTTTATTGTTATGACACTTTCCATGGTAAATAAGCATGAATATTACACATGGGTAAATTTTTTTCCTGATGAGCCAATAGAGAGCTTCGACATGATTACATTGAGTGTAAAATCACTTCTGTATCTTCTAAAGTAACGGAGATATGCGAGTTTGAAATTTTATATAATGTTTTTGTTAGACGTGATTCCAAGGATGTATTACATTGTTTCAACAATGAGAGTGGTTATTTCAAATCTCCACGACAACGACTACAATCATGCACAAATAGATTGTTTACTTTATTGTTATGACACTTTCCATGGTAAATAAGCATGAATATTACACATGGGTAAATTTTTTTCCTGATGAGCCAATAGAGAGCTTCGACATGATTACATTGAGTGTAAAATCACTTCTTTATCTTCTATAGTAACGGAGATATGCGAGTTTGAAATTTTATATAATGTTTTTGTAAATCGTAATTCCAAGGATGTATTACATTGTTTCAACAATGAAAGTGGTTATTTAAATCTCCACGACAACGACTACAATCATGCACAAATAGATTGTTTACTTTATTGTTATGATAGTTTCCATGGTAACTAAGCATGAATATTACACATGGGTAAAAATTTTTCCGGATGAGCCAATAGAGAGCTTCGACATGATTACATTGAGTGTAAAATCACTTCTTTATCTTCTATAGTAACGGAGATATGCGAGTTTTAAATTTTATATAATGTTTTTGTTAGACGTGATTCCAAGGATGTATTACATTGTTTCAACAATGAGAGTGGTTATTTCAAATCTCCACGAAAACGACTACAATCATGCACAAATAGATTGTTTACTTTATTGTTATGACACTTTCCATGGTAAATAAGCATGAATATTACACATGGGTAAATTTTTTTCCTGATGAGCCAATAGAGAGCTTCAACATGATTACATTGAGTGTAAAATCACTTCTTTATCTTCTATAGTAACGGAGATATGCGAGTTTGAAATTTTATATAATGTTTTTGTAAAACGTGATTCCAAGGATGTGTTACATTGTTTCAACAATGAGAGTGGTTATTTCAAATCTCCACGAAAACGACTACAATCATGCACAAATAGATTGTTTACTTTATTGTTATGATAGTTTCCATGGTAACTAAGCATGAATATTACACATGGGTAAAGTTTTTCCGGATGAGCCAATAGAGAGCTTCGACCTGATTACATTGAGTGTAAAATCACTTCTGTATCTTCTAAAGTAACGGAGATATGCGAGTTTGAAATTTTATATAATGTTTTCGTAAAACGTGATTCCAAGGATGTATTACATTGTTTCAACAATGAAAGTGGTTATTTCAAATCTCCACGACAACGACTAAAATCATGCACAAATAGATTGTTTACTTTATTGTTATGATAGTTTCCATGGTAACTAAGCATGAATATTACACATGGGTAAAATTTTTCCGCATGAGCCAATAGAGAGCTTCGACCTGATTACATTAAGTGTAAAATCACATCTGTATCTTCTATAGTAACGGAGATATGCGAGTTTGAAATTTTATATAATGTTTTTGTTAGACGTGATTCCAAGGATGTATTACATTGTTTCAACAATGAGAGTGGTTATTTCAAATCTCCACGACAACGACTAAAATCATGCACAAATAGATTGTTTACTTTATTGTTATGATAGTTTCCATGGTAACTAAGCATGAATATTACACATGGGTAAAATTTTTCCGCATGAGCCAATAGAGAGCTTCGACATGATTACATTGAGTGTAAAATCACTTCTTTATCTTCTATAGTAACGGAGATATGCGAGTTTGAAATTTTATATAATGTTTTTGTAAATCGTAATTCCAAGGATGTATTACATTGTTTAAAAATGAAAGTGGTTATTTAAATCTCCACGACAACGACTACAATCATGCACAAATAGATTGTTTACTTTATTGTTATGATAGTTTCCATGGTAACTAAGCATGAATATTACACATGGGTAAAAATTTTTCCGGATGAGCCAATAGAGAGCTTCGACATGATTACATTGAGTGTAAAATCACTTCTTTATCTTCTATAGTAACGGAGATATGCGAGTTTTAAATTTTATATAATGTTTTTGTTAGACGTGATTCCAAGGATGTATTACATTGTTTCAACAATGAGAGTGGTTATTTCAAATCTCCACGACAACGACTACAATCATGCACAAATAGATTGTTTACTTTATTGTTATGACACTTTCCATGGTAAATAAGCATGAATATTACACATGGGTAAATTTTTTTCCTGATGAGCCAATAGAGAGCTTCGACATGATTACATTGAGTGTAAAATCACTTCTTTATCTTCTATAGTAACGGAGATATGCGAGTTTGAAATTTTATATAATGTTTTTGTAAATCGTAATTCCAAGGATGTATTACATTGTTTCAACAATGAAAGTGGTTATTTAAATCTCCACGACAACGACTACAATCATGCACAAATAGATTGTTTACTTTATTGTTATGATAGTTTCCATGGTAACTAAGCATGAATATTACACATGGGTAAAAATTTTTCCGGATGAGCCAATAGAGAGCTTCGACATGATTACATTGAGTGTAAAATCACTTCTTTATCTTCTATAGTAACGGAGATATGCGAGTTTGAAATTTTATATAATGTTTTTGTAAAACGTGATTCCAAGGATGTGTTACATTGTTTCAACAATGAGAGTGGTTATTTCAAATCTCCACGAAAACGACTACAATCATGCACAAATAGATTGTTTACTTTATTGTTATGATAGTTTCCATGGTAACTAAGCATGAATATTACACATGGGTAAAGTTTTTCCGGATGAGCCAATAGAGAGCTTCGACCTGATTACATTGAGTGTAAAATCACTTCTGTATCTTCTAAAGTAACGGAGATATGCGAGTTTGAAATTTTATATAATGTTTTCGTAAAACGTGATTCCAAGGATGTATTACATTGTTTCAACAATGAAAGTGGTTATTTCAAATCTCCACGACAACGACTAAAATCATGCACAAATAGATTGTTTACTTTATTGTTATGATAGTTTCCATGGTAACTAAGCATGAATATTACACATGGGTAAAGTTTTTCCGGATGAGCCAATAGAGAGCTTCGACCTGATTACATTGAGTGTAAAATCACTTCTGTATCTTCTAAAGTAACGGAGATATGCGAGTTTGAAATTTTATATAATGTTTTTGTAAATCGTAATTCCAAGGATGTATTACATTGTTTCAACAATGAAAGTGGTTATTTAAATCTCCACGACAACGACTACAATCATGCACAAATAGATTGTTTACTTTATTGTTATGATAGTTTCCATGGTAACTAAGCATGAATATTACACATGGGTAAAGTTTTTCCGGATGAGCCAATAGAGAGCTTCGACCTGATTACATTGAGTGTAAAATCACTTCTGTATCTTCTAAAGTAACGGAGATATGCGAGTTTGAAATTTTATATAATGTTTTCGTAAAACGTGATTCCAAGGATGTATTACATTGTTTCAACAATGAAAGTGGTTATTTCAAATCTCCACGACAACGACTACAATCATGCACAAATAGATTGTTTACTTTATTGTTATGATAGTTTCCATGGTAACTAAGCATGAATATTACACATGGGTAAAAATTTTCCGGATGAGCCAATAGAGAGCTTCAACATGATTACTTTGAGTGTAAAATCACTTCTTTATCTTCTATAGTAACGGAGATATGCGAGTTTGAAATGTTATATAATATTTTTGTTAGAAATGATTCCAAGGATGTATTACATTGTTTCAACAATGAAAGTGGTTATTTCAAATCTCCACGACAACGACTACAATCATGCACAAATAGATTGTTTACTTTATTGTTATGATAGTTTCCATGGTAACTAAGCATGAATATTACACATGGGTAAAAATTTTCCGGATGAGCCAATAGAGAGCTTCAACATGATTACTTTGAGTGTAAAATCACTTCTTTATCTTCTATAGTAACGGAGATATGCGAGTTTGAAATGTTATATAATATTTTTGTTAGAAATGATTCCAAGGATGTATTACATTGTTTCAACAATGAAAGTGGTTATTTCAAATCTCCACGACAACGACTACAATCATGCACAAATAGATTGTTTACTTTATTGTTATGATAGTTTCCATGGTAACTAAGCATGAATATTACACATGGGTAAAAATTTTCCGGATGAGCCAATAGAGAGCTTCGACCTGATTACATTAAGTGTAAAATCACATCTGTATCTTCTATAGTAACGGAGATATGCGAGTTTGAAATTTTATATAATGTTCTTGTTAGACGTGAATCCAAGGATGTATTACATTGTTTCAACAATGAGAGTGGTTATTTCAAATCTCCAAGAAAACGACTACAATCATGCAGAAATAGATTGTTTACTTTATTGTTATGATAGTTTCCATGGTAACTAAGCATGAATATTACACATGGGTAAAAATTTTTCCGGATGAGCCAATGGAGAGCTTCGACATGATTACATTGAGTGTAAAATCACTTCTTTATCTTCTATAGTAACGGAGATATGCGAGTTTGAAATTTTATATAATGTTTTTGTAAAACGTGATTCCAAGGATGTATTACATTGTTTCAACAATGAGAGTGGTTATTTCAAATCTCCACGAAAACGACTACAATCATGCACAAATAGATTGTTTACTTTATTGTTATGATAGTTTCCATGGTAACTAAGCATGAATATTACACATGGGTAAAAATTTTTCCGGATGAGCCAATGGAGAGCTTCGACATGATTACATTGAGTGTAAAATCACTTCTTTATCTTCTATAGTAACGGAGATATGCGAGTTTGAAATTTTATATAATGTTTTTGTTAGACGTGATTCCAAGGATGTATTACATTGTTTCAACAATGAGAGTGGTTATTTCAAATCTCCACGACAACGACTACAATCATGCACAAATAGATTGTTTACTTTATTGTTATGACACTTTCCATGGTAAATAAGCATGAATATTACACATGGGTAAATTTTTTTCCTGATGAGCCAATACAGAGCTTCGACATGATTACATTGAGTGTAAAATCACTTCTTTATCTTCTATAGTAACGGAGATATGCGAGTTTGAAATTTTATATAATGTTTTTGTAAATCGTAATTCCAAGGATGTATTACATTGTTTCAACAATGAAAGTGGTTATTTAAATCTCCACGACAACGACTACAATCATGCACAAATAGATTGTTTACTTTATTGTTATGATAGTTTCCATGGTAACTAAGCATGAATATTACACATGGGTAAAGTTTTTCCGGATGAGCCAATAGAGAGCTTCGACCTGATTACATTAAGTGTAAAATCACATCTGTATCTTCTATAGTAACGGAGATATGCGAGTTTGAAATGTTATATAATATTTTTGTTAGAAATGATTTCAAGGATGTATTACATTGTTTCAACAATGAAAGTGGTTATTTCAAATCTCCACGACAACGACTAAAATCATGCACAAATAGATTGTTTACTTTATTGTTATGATAGTTCCCATGGTAACTAAGCATGAATATTACACATGGGTAAAAATTTTTCCGGATGAGCCAATAGAGAGCTTCGACATGATTACATTGAGTGTAAAATCACTTCTTTATCTTCTATAGTAACGGAGATGTGCGAGTTTGAAATTTTATATAATGTTTTTGTAAAACGTGATTCCAAGGATGTATTACATTGTTTCAACAATGAGAGTGGTTATTTCAAATCTCCACGAAAACGACTACAATCATGCACAAATAGATTGTTTACTTTATTGTTATGATAGTTTCCATGGTAACTAAGCATGAATATTACACATGGGTAAAAATTTTTCCGGATGAGCCAATAGAGAGCTTCGACATGATTACATTGAGTGTAAAATCACTTCTTTATCTTCTATAGTAACGGAGATATGCGAGTTTGAAATTTTATATAATGTTTTTGTAAAACGTGATTCCAAGGATGTGTTACATTGTTTCAACAATGAGAGTGGTTATTTCAAATCTCCACGAAAACGACTACAATCATGCACAAATAGATTGTTTACTTTATTGTTATGATAGTTTCCATGGTAACTAAGCATGAATATTACACATGGGTAAAGTTTTTCCGGATGAGCCAATAGAGAGCTTCGACCTGATTACATTGAGTGTAAAATCACTTCTGTATCTTCTAAAGTAACGGAGATATGCGAGTTTGAAATTTTATATAATGTTTTCGTAAAACGTGATTCCAAGGATGTATTACATTGTTTCAACAATGAAAGTGGTTATTTCAAATCTCCACGACAACGACTAAAATCATGCACAAATAGATTGTTTACTTTATTGTTATGATAGTTTCCATGGTAACTAAGCATGAATATTACACATGGGTAAAGTTTTTCCGGATGAGCCAATAGAGAGCTTCGACCTGATTACATTGAGTGTAAAATCACTTCTGTATCTTCTAAAGTAACGGAGATATGCGAGTTTGAAATTTTATATAATGTTTTTGTAAATCGTAATTCCAAGGATGTATTACATTGTTTCAACAATGAAAGTGGTTATTTAAATCTCCACGACAACGACTACAATCATGCACAAATAGATTGTTTACTTTATTGTTATGATAGTTTCCATGGTAACTAAGCATGAATATTACACATGGGTAAAGTTTTTCCGGATGAGCCAATAGAGAGCTTCGACCTGATTACATTGAGTGTAAAATCACTTCTGTATCTTCTAAAGTAACGGAGATATGCGAGTTTGAAATTTTATATAATGTTTTCGTAAAACGTGATTCCAAGGATGTATTACATTGTTTCAACAATGAAAGTGGTTATTTCAAATCTCCACGACAACGACTACAATCATGCACAAATAGATTGTTTACTTTATTGTTATGATAGTTTCCATGGTAACTAAGCATGAATATTACACATGGGTAAAAATTTTCCGGATGAGCCAATAGAGAGCTTCAACATGATTACTTTGAGTGTAAAATCACTTCTTTATCTTCTATAGTAACGGAGATATGCGAGTTTGAAATGTTATATAATATTTTTGTTAGAAATGATTCCAAGGATGTATTACATTGTTTCAACAATGAAAGTGGTTATTTCAAATCTCCACGACAACGACTACAATCATGCACAAATAGATTGTTTACTTTATTGTTATGATAGTTTCCATGGTAACTAAGCATGAATATTACACATGGGTAAAAATTTTCCGGATGAGCCAATAGAGAGCTTCAACATGATTACTTTGAGTGTAAAATCACTTCTTTATCTTCTATAGTAACGGAGATATGCGAGTTTGAAATGTTATATAATATTTTTGTTAGAAATGATTCCAAGGATGTATTACATTGTTTCAACAATGAAAGTGGTTATTTCAAATCTCCACGACAACGACTACAATCATGCACAAATAGATTGTTTACTTTATTGTTATGATAGTTTCCATGGTAACTAAGCATGAATATTACACATGGGTAAAAATTTTTCCGGATGAGCCAATGGAGAGCTTCGACATGATTACATTGAGTGTAAAATCACTTCTTTATCTTCTATAGTAACGGAGATATGCGAGTTTGAAATTTTATATAATGTTTTTGTAAAACGTGATTCCAAGGATGTATTACATTGTTTCAACAATGAGAGTGGTTATTTCAAATCTCCACGAAAACGACTACAATCATGCACAAATAGATTGTTTACTTTATTGTTATGATAGTTTCCATGGTAACTAAGCATGAATATTACACATGGGTAAAAATTTTTCCGGATGAGCCAATGGAGAGCTTCGACATGATTACATTGAGTGTAAAATCACTTCTTTATCTTCTATAGTAACGGAGATATGCGAGTTTGAAATTTTATATAATGTTTTTGTTAGACGTGATTCCAAGGATGTATTACATTGTTTCAACAATGAGAGTGGTTATTTCAAATCTCCACGACAACGACTACAATCATGCACAAATAGATTGTTTACTTTATTGTTATGACACTTTCCATGGTAAATAAGCATGAATATTACACATGGGTAAATTTTTTTCCTGATGAGCCAATACAGAGCTTCGACATGATTACATTGAGTGTAAAATCACTTCTTTATCTTCTATAGTAACGGAGATATGCGAGTTTGAAATTTTATATAATGTTTTTGTAAATCGTAATTCCAAGGATGTATTACATTGTTTCAACAATGAAAGTGGTTATTTAAATCTCCACGACAACGACTACAATCATGCACAAATAGATTGTTTACTTTATTGTTATGATAGTTTCCATGGTAACTAAGCATGAATATTACACATGGGTAAAGTTTTTCCGGATGAGCCAATAGAGAGCTTCGACCTGATTACATTAAGTGTAAAATCACATCTGTATCTTCTATAGTAACGGAGATATGCGAGTTTGAAATGTTATATAATATTTTTGTTAGAAATGATTTCAAGGATGTATTACATTGTTTCAACAATGAAAGTGGTTATTTCAAATCTCCACGACAACGACTAAAATCATGCACAAATAGATTGTTTACTTTATTGTTATGATAGTTCCCATGGTAACTAAGCATGAATATTACACATGGGTAAAAATTTTTCCGGATGAGCCAATAGAGAGCTTCGACATGATTACATTGAGTGTAAAATCACTTCTTTATCTTCTATAGTAACGGAGATGTGCGAGTTTGAAATTTTATATAATGTTTTTGTAAAACGTGATTCCAAGGATGTATTACATTGTTTCAACAATGAGAGTGGTTATTTCAAATCTCCACGAAAACGACTACAATCATGCACAAATAGATTGTTTACTTTATTGTTATGATAGTTTCCATGGTAACTAAGCATGAATATTACACATGGGTAAAAAATTTTTCCGGATGAGCCAATAGAGAGCTTCGACATGATTACATTGAGTGTAAAATCACTTCTTTATCTTCTATAGTAACGGAGATATGCGAGTTTGAAATTTTATATAATGTTTTTGTAAATCGTAATTCCAAGGATGTATTACATTGTTTCAACAATGAAAGTGGTTATTTAAATCTCCACGACAACGACTACAATCATGCACAAATAGATTGTTTACTTTATTGTTATGATAGTTTCCATGGTAACTAAGCATGAATATTACACATGGGTAAAAATTTTTCCGGATGAGCCAATAGAGAGCTTCGACATGATTACATTGAGTGTAAAATCACTTCTTTATCTTCTATAGTAACGGAGATATGCGAGTTTTAAATTTTATATAATGTTTTTGTTAGACGTGATTCCAAGGATGTATTACATTGTTTCAACAATGAGAGTGGTTATTTCAAATCTCCACGAAAACGACTACAATCATGCACAAATAGATTGTTTACTTTATTGTTATGACACTTTCCATGGTAAATAAGCATGAATATTACACATGGGTAAATTTTTTTCCTGATGAGCCAATAGAGAGCTTCGACATGATTACATTGAGTGTAAAATCACTTCTTTATCTTCTATAGTAACGGAGATATGCGAGTTTGAAATTTTATATAATGTTTTCGTAAAACGTGATTCCAAGGATGTGTTACATTGTTTCAACAATGAGAGTGGTTATTTCAAATCTCCACGAAAACGACTACAATCATGCACAAATAGATTGTTTACTTTATTGTTATGATAGTTTCCATGGTAACTAAGCATGAATATTACACATGGGTAAAGTTTTTCCGGATGAGCCAATAGAGAGCTTCGACCTGATTACATTGAGTGTAAAATCACTTCTGTATCTTCTAAAGTAACGGAGATATGCGAGTTTGAAATTTTATATAATGTTTTCGTAAAACGTGATTCCAAGGATGTATTACATTGTTTCAACAATGAAAGTGGTTATTTCAAATCTCCACGACAACGACTAAAATCATGCACAAATAGATTGTTTACTTTATTGTTATGATAGTTTCCATGGTAACTAAGCATGAATATTACACATGGGTAAAATTTTTCCGCATGAGCCAATAGAGAGCTTCGACCTGATTACATTAAGTGTAAAATCACATCTGTATCTTCTATAGTAACGGAGATATGCGAGTTTGAAAGTTTATATAATGTTTTTGTAAAACGTGATTCCAAGGATGTATTACATTGTTTCAACAATGAAAGTGGTTATTTCAAATCTCCACGACAACGACTACAATCATGCACAAATAGATTGTTTACTTTATTGTTATGATAGTTTCCATGGTAACTAAGCATGAATATTACACATGGGTAAAAATTTTCCGGATGAGCCAATAGAGAGCTTCAACATGATTACATTGAGTGTAAAATCACTTCTTTATCTTCTATAGTAACGGAGATATGCGAGTTTGAAATTTTATATAATGTTTTTGTAAAACGTGATTCCAAGGATGTATTACATTGTTTCAACAATGAGAGTGGTTATTTCAAATCTCCACGAAAACGACTACAATCATGCACAAATAGATTGTTTACTTTATTGTTATGATAGTTTCCATGGTAACTAAGCATGAATATTACACATGGGTAAAGATTTTCCGGATGAGCCAATAGAGAGCTTCGACCTGATTACATTGAGTGTAAAATCACTTCTGTATCTTCTAAAGTAACGGAGATATGCGAGTTTGAAATTTTATATAATGTTTTTGTAAATCGTAATTCCAAGGATGTATTACATTGTTTCAACAATGAAAGTGGTTATTTAAATCTCCACGACAACGACTACAATCATGCACAAATAGATTGTTTACTTTATTGTTATGATAGTTTCCATGGTAACTAAGCATGAATATTACACATGGGTAAAAATTTTCCGGATGAGCCAATAGAGAGCTTCAACATGATTACTTTGAGTGTAAAATCACTTCTTTATCTTCTATAGTAACGGAGATATGCGAGTTTGAAATGTTATATAATATTTTTGTTAGAAATGATTCCAAGGATGTATTACATTGTTTCAACAATGAAAGTGGTTATTTCAAATCTCCACGACAACGACTAAAATCATGCACAAATAGATTGTTTACTTTATTGTTATGATAGTTCCCATGGTAACTAAGCATGAATATTACACATGGGTAAAAATTTTTCCGGATGAGCCAATAGAGAGCTTCGACATGATTACATTGAGTGTAAAATCACTTCTTTATCTTCTATAGTAACGGAGATGTGCGAGTTTGAAATTTTATATAATGTTTTTGTAAAACGTGATTCCAAGGATGTATTACATTGTTTCAACAATGAGAGTGGTTATTTCAAATCTCCACGAAAACGACTACAATCATGCACAAATAGATTGTTTACTTTATTGTTATGATAGTTTCCATGGTAACTAAGCATGAATATTACACATGGGTAAAAAATTTTTCCGGATGAGCCAATAGAGAGCTTCGACATGATTACATTGAGTGTAAAATCACTTCTTTATCTTCTATAGTAACGGAGATATGCGAGTTTGAAATTTTATATAATGTTTATGTTAGACGTGATTCCAAGGATGTATTACATTGTTTCAACAATGAGAGTGGTTATTTCAAATCTAAACGACAACGACTACAATCATGCACAAATAGATTGTTTACTTTATTGTTATGACACTTTCCATGGTAAATAAGCATGAATATTACACATGGGTAAAAATTTTTCCGGATGAGCCAATAGAGAGCTTCGACATGATTACATTGAGTGTAAAATCACTTCTTTATCTTCTATAGTAACGGAGATGTGCGAGTTTGAAATTTTATATAATGTTTTTGTAAAACGTGATTCCAAGGATGTATTACATTGTTTCAACAATGAGAGTGGTTATTTCAAATCTCCACGAAAACGACTACAATCATGCACAAATAGATTGTTTACTTTATTGTTATGATAGTTTCCATGGTAACGAAGCATGAATATTACACATGGGTAAAAAATTTTTCCGGATGAGCCAATAGAGAGCTTCGACATGATTACATTGAGTGTAAAATCACTTCTTTATCTTCTATAGTAACGGAGATATGCGAGTTTGAAATTTTATATAATGTTTTTGTTAGACGTGATTCCAAGGATGTATTACATTGTTTCAACAATGAGAGTGGTTATTTCAAATCTCCACGACAACGACTACAATCATGCACAAATAGATTGTTTACTTTATTGTTATGACACTTTCCATGGTAAATAAGCATGAATATTACACATGGGTAAATTTTTTTCCTGATGAGCCAATAGAGAGCTTCGACATGATTACATTGAGTGTAAAATCACTTCTTTATCTTCTATAGTAACGGAGATATGCGAGTTTGAAATTTTATATAATGTTTTTGTAAATCGTAATTCCAAGGATGTATTACATTGTTTCAACAATGAAAGTGGTTATTTAAATCTCCACGACAACGACTACAATCATGCACAAATAGATTGTTTACTTTATTGTTATGATAGTTTCCATGGTAACTAAGCATGAATATTACACATGGGTAAAAATTTTTCCGGATGAGCCAATAGAGAGCTTCGACATGATTACATTGAGTGTAAAATCACTTCTTTATCTTCTATAGTAACGGAGATATGCGAGTTTTAAATTTTATATAATGTTTTTGTTAGACGTGATTCCAAGGATGTATTACATTGTTTCAACAATGAGAGTGGTTATTTCAAATCTCCACGAAAACGACTACAATCATGCACAAATAGATTGTTTACTTTATTGTTATGACACTTTCCATGGTAAATAAGCATGAATATTACACATGGGTAAATTTTTTTCCTGATGAGCCAATAGAGAGCTTCGACATGATTACATTGAGTGTAAAATCACTTCTTTATCTTCTATAGTAACGGAGATATGCGAATTTGAAATTTTATATAATGTTTTTGTAAAACGTGATTCCAAGGATGTGTTACATTGTTTCAACAATGAGAGTGGTTATTTCAAATCTCCACGAAAACGACTACAATCATGCACAAATAGATTGTTTACTTTATTGTTATGATAGTTTCCATGGTAACTAAGCATGAATATTACACATGGGTAAAGTTTTTCCGGATGAGCCAATAGAGAGCTTCGACCTGATTACATTGAGTGTAAAATCACTTCTGTATCTTCTAAAGTAACGGAGATATGCGAGTTTGAAATTTTATATAATGTTTTCGTAAAACGTGATTCCAAGGATGTATTACATTGTTTCAACAATGAAAGTGGTTATTTCAAATCTCCACGACAACGACTAAAATCATGCACAAATAGATTGTTTACTTTATTGTTATGATAGTTTCCATGGTAACTAAGCATGAATATTACACATGGGTAAAATTTTTCCGCATGAGCCAATAGAGAGCTTCGACCTGATTACATTAAGTGTAAAATCACATCTGTATCTTCTATAGTAACGGAGATATGCGAGTTTGAAAGTTTATATAATGTTTTTGTAAAACGTGATTCCAAGGATGTATTACATTGTTTCAACAATGAAAGTGGTTATTTCAAATCTCCACGACAACGACTACAATCATGCACAAATAGATTGTTTACTTTATTGTTATGATAGTTTCCATGGTAACTAAGCATGAATATTACACATGGGTAAAAATTTTCCGGATGAGCCAATAGAGAGCTTCAACATGATTACATTGAGTGTAAAATCACTTCTTTATCTTCTATAGTAACGGAGATATGCGAGTTTGAAATTTTATATAATGTTTTTGTTAGACGTGATTCCAAGGATGTATTACATTGTTTCAACAATGAGAGTGGTTATTTCAAATCTCCACGAAAACGACTACAATCATGCACAAATAGATTGTTTACTTTATTGTTATGACACTTTCCATGGTAAATAAGCATGAATATTACACATGGGTAAAATTTTTTTCCTGATGAGCCAATAGAGAGCTTCGACATGATTACATTGAGTGTAAAATCACTTCTTTATCTTCTATAGTAACGGAGATATGCGAATTTGAAATTTTATATAATGTTTTTGTAAAACGTGATTCCAAGGATGTGTTACATTGTTTCAACAATGAGAGTGGTTATTTCAAATCTCCACGAAAACGACTACAATCATGCACAAATAGATTGTTTACTTTATTGTTATGATAGTTTCCATGGTAACTAAGCATGAATATTACACATGGGTAAAGTTTTTCCGGATGAGCCAATAGAGAGCTTCGACCTGATTACATTGAGTGTAAAATCACTTCTGTATCTTCTAAAGTAACGGAGATATGCGAGTTTGAAATTTTATATAATGTTTTCGTAAAACGTGATTCCAAGGATGTATTACATTGTTTCAACAATGAAAGTGGTTATTTCAAATCTCCACGACAACGACTAAAATCATGCACAAATAGATTGTTTACTTTATTGTTATGATAGTTTCCATGGTAACTAAGCATGAATATTACACAAGGGTAAAGTTTTTCCGGATGAGCCAATAGAGAGCTTCGACCTGATTACATTGAGTGTAAAATCACTTCTGTATCTTCTAAAGTAACGGAGATATGCGAGTTTGAAATTTTATATAATGTTTTCGTAAAACGTGATTCCAAGGATGTATTACATTGTTTCAACAATGAAAGTGGTTATTTCAAATCTCCACGACAACGACTAAAATCATGCACAAATAGATTGTTTACTTTATTGTTATGATAGTTTCCATGGTAACTAAGCATGAATATTACACATGGGTAAAATTTTTCCGCATGAGCCAATAGAGAGCTTCGACCTGATTACATTAAGTGTAAAATCACATCTGTATCTTCTATAGTAACGGAGATATGCGAGTTTGAAAGTTTATATAATGTTTTTGTAAAACGTGATTCCAAGGATGTATTACATTGTTTCAACAATGAAAGTGGTTATTTCAAATCTCCACGACAACGACTACAATCATGCACAAATAGATTGTTTACTTTATTGTTATGATAGTTTCCATGGTAACTAAGCATGAATATTACACATGGGTAAAAATTTTCCGGATGAGCCAATAGAGAGCTTCAACATGATTACATTGAGTGTAAAATCACTTCTTTATCTTCTATAGTAACGGAGATATGCGAGTTTGAAATTTTATATAATGTTTTTGTAAAACGTGATTCCAAGGATGTATTACATTGTTTCAACAATGAGAGTGGTTATTTCAAATCTCCACGATAACGACTACAATCATGCACAAATAGATTGTTTACTTTATTGTTATGACACTTTCCATGGTAAATAAGCATGAATATTACACATGGGTAAATTTTTTTCCTGATGAGCCAATAGAGAGCTTCGACATGATTACATTGAGTGTAAAATCACTTCTTTATCTTCTATAGTAACGGAGATATGCGAATTTGAAATTTTATATAATGTTTTTGTAAAACGTGATTCCAAGGATGTGTTACATTGTTTCAACAATGAGAGTGGTTATTTCAAATCTCCACGAAAACGACTACAATCATGCACAAATAGATTGTTTACTTTATTGTTATGATAGTTTCCATGGTAACTAAGCATGAATATTACACATGGGTAAAGTTTTTCCGGATGAGCCAATAGAGAGCTTCGACCTGATTACATTGAGTGTAAAATCACTTCTGTATCTTCTAAAGTAACGGAGATATGCGAGTTTGAAATTTTATATAATGTTTTCGTAAAACGTGATTCCAAGGATGTATTACATTGTTTCAACAATGAAAGTGGTTATTTCAAATCTCCACGACAACGACTAAAATCATGCACAAATAGATTGTTTACTTTATTGTTATGATAGTTTCCATGGTAACTAAGCATGAATATTACACATGGGTAAAATTTTTCCGCATGAGCCAATAGAGAGCTTCGACCTGATTACATTAAGTGTAAAATCACATCTGTATCTTCTATAGTAACGGAGATATGCGAGTTTGAAAGTTTATATAATGTTTTTGTAAAACGTGATTCCAAGGATGTATTACATTGTTTCAACAATGAAAGTGGTTATTTCAAATCTCCACGACAACGACTACAATCATGCACAAATAGATTGTTTACTTTATTGTTATGATAGTTTCCATGGTAACTAAGCATGAATATTACACATGGGTAAAAATTTTCCGGATGAGCCAATAGAGAGCTTCAACATGATTACATTGAGTGTAAAATCACTTCTTTATCTTCTATAGTAACGGAGATGTGCGAGTTTGAAATTTTATATAATGTTTTTGTAAAACGTGATTCCAAGGATGTATTACATTGTTTCAACAATGAGAGTGGTTATTTCAAATCTCCACGAAAACGACTACAATCATGCACAAATAGATTGTTTACTTTATTGTTATGATAGTTTCCATGGTAACTAAGCATGAATATTACACATGGGTAAAAAATTTTTCCGGATGAGCCAATAGAGAGCTTCGACATGATTACATTGAGTGTAAAATCACTTCTTTATCTTCTATAGTAACGGAGATATGCGAGTTTGAAATTTTATATAATGTTTTTGTAAATCGTAATTCCAAGGATGTATTACATTGTTTCAACAATGAAAGTGGTTATTTAAATCTCCACGACAACGACTACAATCATGCACAAATAGATTGTTTACTTTATTGTTATGATAGTTTCCATGGTAACTAAGCATGAATATTACACATGGGTAAAAATTTTTCCGGATGAGCCAATAGAGAGCTTCGACATGATTACATTGAGTGTAAAATCACTTCTTTATCTTCTATAGTAACGGAGATATGCGAGTTTTAAATTTTATATAATGTTTTTGTTAGACGTGATTCCAAGGATGTATTACATTGTTTCAACAATGAGAGTGGTTATTTCAAATCTCCACGAAAACGACTACAATCATGCACAAATAGATTGTTTACTTTATTGTTATGACACTTTCCATGGTAAATAAGCATGAATATTACACATGGGTAAATTTTTTTCCTGATGAGCCAATAGAGAGCTTCGACATGATTACATTGAGTGTAAAATCACTTCTTTATCTTCTATAGTAACGGAGATATGCGAATTTGAAATTTTATATAATGTTTTTGTAAAACGTGATTCCAAGGATGTGTTACATTGTTTCAACAATGAGAGTGGTTATTTCAAATCTCCACGAAAACGACTACAATCATGCACAAATAGATTGTTTACTTTATTGTTATGATAGTTTCCATGGTAACTAAGCATGAATATTACACATGGGTAAAGATTTTCCGGATGAGCCAATAGAGAGCTTCGACCTGATTACATTGAGTGTAAAATCACTTCTGTATCTTCTAAAGTAACGGAGATATGCGAGTTTGAAATTTTATATAATGTTTTTGTAAATCGTAATTCCAAGGATGTATTACATTGTTTCAACAATGAAAGTGGTTATTTAAATCTCCACGACAACGACTACAATCATGCACAAATAGATTGTTTACTTTATTGTTATGATAGTTTCCATGGTAACTAAGCATGAATATTACACATGGGTAAAAATTTTCCGGATGAGCCAATAGAGAGCTTCAACATGATTACTTTGAGTGTAAAATCACTTCTTTATCTTCTATAGTAACGGAGATATGCGAGTTTGAAATGTTATATAATATTTTTGTTAGAAATGATTCCAAGGATGTATTACATTGTTTCAACAATGAAAGTGGTTATTTCAAATCTCCACGACAACGACTACAATCATGCACAAATAGATTGTTTACTTTATTGTTATGATAGTTTCCATGGTAACTAAGCATGAATATTACACATGGGTAAAAATTTTTCCGGATGAGCCAATAGAGAGCTTCGACATGATTACATTGAGTGTAAAATCACTTCTGTATCTTCTATAGTAACGGAGATATGCGAGTTTGAAATTTTATATAATGTTTTTGTTAGACGTGATTCCAAGGATGTATTACATTGTTTCAACAATGAGAGTGGTTATTTCAAATCTCCACGACAACGACTACAATCATGCACAAATAGATTGTTTACTTTATTGTTATGACACTTTCCATGGTAACTAAGCATGAATATTACACATGGGTAAATTTTTTTCCTGATGAGCCAATAGAGAGCTTCGACATGATTACATTGAGTGTAAAATCACTTCTTTATCTTCTATAGTAACGGAGATATGCGAGTTTGAAATTTTATATAATGTTTTTGTAAATCGTAATTCCAAGGATGTATTACATTGTTTCAACAATGAAAGTGGTTATTTAAATCTCCACGACAACGACTACAATCATGCACAAATAGATTGTTTACTTTATTGTTATGATAGTTTCCATGGTAACTAAGCATGAATATTACACATGGGTAAAAATTTTTCCGGATGAGCCAATAGAGAGCTTCGACATGATTACATTGAGTGTAAAATCACTTCTTTATCTTCTATAGTAACGGAGATATGCGAGTTTTAAATTTTATATAATGTTTTTGTTAGACGTGATTCCAAGGATGTATTACATTGTTTAAACAATGAGAGTGGTTATTTCAAATCTCCACGAAAACGACTACAATCATGCACAAATAGATTGTTTACTTTATTGTTATGACACTTTCCATGGTAAATAAGCATGAATATTACACATGGGTAAATTTTTTTCCTGATGAGCCAATAGAGAGCTTCGACATGATTACATTGAGTGTAAAATCACTTCTTTATCTTCTATAGTAACGGAGATATGCGAGTTTGAAATTTTATATAATGTTTTTGTAAATCGTAATTCCAAGGATGTATTACATTGTTTCAACAATGAAAGTGGTTATTTAAATCTCCACGACAACGACTACAATCATGCACAAATAGATTGTTTACTTTATTGTTATGATAGTTTCCATGGTAACTAAGCATGAATATTACACATGGGTAAAAATTTTTCCGGATGAGCCAATAGAGAGCTTCGACATGATTACATTGAGTGTAAAATCACTTCTTTATCTTCTATAGTAACGGAGATATGCGAGTTTGAAATTTTATATAATGTTTTTGTAAAACGTGATTCCAAGGATGTATTACATTGTTTCAACAATGAGAGTGGTTATTTCAAATCTCCACGAAAACGACTACAATCATGCACAAATAGATTGTTTACTTTATTGTTATGATAGTTTCCATGGTAACTAAGCATGAATATTACACATGGGTAAAGATTTTCCGGATGAGCCAATAGAGAGCTTCGACCTGATTACATTGAGTGTAAAATCACTTCTGTATCTTCTAAAGTAACGGAGATATGCGAGTTTGAAATTTTATATAATGTTTTTGTAAATCGTAATTCCAAGGATGTATTACATTGTTTCAACAATGAAAGTGGTTATTTAAATCTCCACGACAACGACTACAATCATGCACAAATAGATTGTTTACTTTATTGTTATGATAGTTTCCATGGTAACTAAGCATGAATATTACACATGGGTAAAAATTTTCCGGATGAGCCAATAGAGAGCTTCAACATGATTACTTTGAGTGTAAAATCACTTCTTTATCTTCTATAGTAACGGAGATATGCGAGTTTGAAATGTTATATAATATTTTTGTTAGAAATGATTCCAAGGATGTATTACATTGTTTCAACAATGAAAGTGGTTATTTCAAATCTCCACGACAACGACTACAATCATGCACAAATAGATTGTTTACTTTATTGTTATGATAGTTTCCATGGTAACTAAGCATGAATATTACACATGGGTAAAAATTTTCCGGATGAGCCAATAGAGAGCTTCGACCTGATTACATTAAGTGTAAAATCACTTCTGTATCTTCTAAAGTAACGGAGATATGCGAGTTTGAAATTTTATATAATGTTTTTGTAAATCGTAATTCCAAGGATGTATTACATTGTTTCAACAATGAAAGTGGTTATTTAAATCTCCACGACAACGACTACAATCATGCACAAATAGATTGTTTACTTTATTGTTATGATAGTTTCCATGGTAACTAAGCATGAATATTACACATGGGTAAAAATTTTCCGGATGAGGCAATAGAGAGCTTCAACATGATTACTTTGAGTGTAAAATCACTTCTTTATCTTCTATAGTAACGGAGATATGCGAGTTTGAAATGTTATATAATATTTTTTTTTAGAAATGATTCCAAGGATGTATTACATTGTTTCAACAATGAAAGTGGTTATTTCAAATCTCCACGACAACGACTACAATCATGCACAAATAGATTGTTTACTTTATTGTTATGATAGTTTCCATGGTAACTAAGCATGAATATTACACATGGGTAAAAATTTTCCGGATGAGCCAATAGAGAGCTTCGACCTGATTACATTAAGTGTAAAATCACATCTGTATCTTCTATAGTAACGGAGATATGCGAGTTTGAAATTTTATATAATGTTCTTGTTAGACGTGAATCCAAGGATGTATTACATTGTTTCAACAATGAGAGTGGTTATTTCAAATCTCCAAGAAAACGACTACAATCATGCAGAAATAGATTGTTTACTTTATTGTTATGATAGTTTCCATGGTAACTAAGCATGAATATTACACATGGGTAAAAATTTTTCCGGATGAGCCAATGGAGAGCTTCGACATGATTACATTGAGTGTAAAATCACTTCTTTATCTTCTATAGTAACGGAGATATGCGAGTTTGAAATTTTATATAATGTTTTTGTAAAACGTGATTCCAAGGATGTATTACATTGTTTCAACAATGAGAGTGGTTATTTCAAATCTCCACGAAAACGACTACAATCATGCACAAATAGATTGTTTACTTTATTGTTATGATAGTTTCCATGGTAACTAAGCATGAATATTACACATGGGTAAAAATTTTTCCGGATGAGCCAATGGAGAGCTTCGACATGATTACATTGAGTGTAAAATCACTTCTGTATCTTCTATAGTAACGGAGATATGCGAGTTTGAAATTTTATATAATGTTTTTGTTAGACGTGATTCCAAGGATGTATTACATTGTTTCAACAATGAGAGTGGTTATTTCAAATCTCCACGACAACGACTACAATCATGCACAAATAGATTGTTTACTTTATTGTTATGACACTTTCCATGGTAAATAAGCATGAATATTACACATGGGTAAATTATTTTCCTGATGAGCCAATAGAGAGCTTCGACATGATTACATTCAGTGTAAAATCACTTCTTTATCTTCTATAGTAACGGAGATATGCGAGTTTGAAATTTTATATAATGTTTTTGTAAATCGTAATTCCAAGGATGTATTACATTGTTTCAACAATGAAAGTGGTTATTTAAATCTCCACGACAACGACTACAATCATGCACAAATAGATTGTTTACTTTATTGTTATGATAGTTTCCATGGTAACTAAGCATGAATATTACACATGGGTAAAAATTTTTCCGGATGAGCCAATAGAGAGCTTCGACATGATTACATTGAGTGTAAAATCACTTCTTTATCTTCTATAGTAACGGAGATATGCGAGTTTTAAATTTTATATAATGTTTTTGTTAGACGTGATTCCAAGGATGTATTACATTGTTTCAACAATGAGAGTGGTTATTTCAAATCTCCACGAAAACGACTACAATCATGCACAAATAGATTGTTTACTTTATTGTTATGATAGTTTCCATGGTAACTAAGCATGAATATTACACATGGGTAAAATTTTTCAGCATGAGCCAATAGAGAGCTTCGACCTGATTACATTAAGTGTAAAATCACATCTGTATCTTCTATAGTAACGGAGATATGCGAGTTTGAAATGTTATATAATATTTTTGTTAGAAATGATTCCAAGGATGTATTACATTGTTTCAACAATGAGAGTGGTTATTTCAAATCTCCACGACAACGACTACAATCATGCAGAAATAGATTGTTTACTTTATTGTTATGATAGTTTCCATGGTAACTAAGCATCAATATTACACATGGGTAAAAATTTTTCCGGATGAGCCAATAGAGAGCTTCGACCTGATTACATTGAGTGTAAAATCACTTCTTTATCTTCTATAGTAACGGAGATGTGCGAGTTTGAAATTTTATATAATGTTTTTGTAAAACGTGATTCCAAGGATGTATTACATTGTTTCAACAATGAGAGTGGTTATTTCAAATCTCCACGAAAACGACTACAATCATGCACAAATAGATTGTTTACTTTATTGTTATGATAGTTTCCATGGTAACTAAGCATGAATATTACACATGGGTAAAAATTTTTCCGGATGAGCCAATAGAGAGCTTCGACATGATTACATTGAGTGTAAAATCACTTCTTTATCTTCTATAGTAACGGAGATATGCGAGTTTGAAATTTTATATAATGTTTTTGTTAGACGTGATTCCAAGGATGTATTACATTGTTTCAACAATGAGAGTGGTTATTTCAAATCTCCACGACAACGACTACAATCATGCACAAATAGATTGTTTACTTTATTGTTATGACACTTTCCATGGTAAATAAGCATGAATATTACACATGGGTAAAAATTTTTGCGGATGAGCCAATAGAGAGCTTCGACATGATTACATTGAGTGTAAAATCACTTCTTTATCTTCTATAGTAACGGAGATATGCGAGTTTGAAATTTTATATAATGTTTTTGTAAAACGTGATTCCAAGGATGTGTTACATTGTTTCAACAATGAGAGTGGTTATTTCAAATCTCCACGAAAACGACTACAATCATGCACAAATAGATTGTTTACTTTATTGTTATGATAGTTTCCATGGTAACTAAGCATGAATATTACACATGGGTAAAGTTTTTCCGGATGAGCCAATAGAGAGCTTCGACCTGATTACATTGAGTGTAAAATCACTTCTGTATCTTCTAAAGTAACGGAGATATGCGAGTTTGAAATTTTATATAATGTTTTCGTAAAACGTGATTCCAAGGATGTATTACATTGTTTCAACAATGAAAGTGGTTATTTCAAATCTCCACGACAACGACTAAAATCATGCACAAATAGATTGTTTACTTTATTGTTATGATAGTTTCCATGGTAAATAAGCATGAATATTACACATGGGTAAATTTTTTTCCGGATGAGCCAATAGAGAGCTTCGACATGATTACATTGAGTGTAAAATCACTTCTTTATCTTCTATAGTAACGGAGATGTGCGAGTTTGAAATTTTATATAATGTTTTTGTAAAACGTGATTCCAAGGATGTATTACATTGTTTCAACAATGAGAGTGGTTATTTCAAATCTCCACGAAAACGACTACAATCATGCACAAATAGATTGTTTACTTTATTGTTATGATAGTTTCCATGGTAACTAAGCATGAATATTACACATGGGTAAAAATTTTTCCGGATGAGCCAATAGAGAGCTTCGACATGATTACATTGAGTGTAAAATCACTTCTTTATCTTCTATAGTAACGGAGATATGCGAGTTTGAAATTTTATATAATGTTTTTGTTAGACGTGATTCCAAGGATGTATTACATTGTTTCAACAATGAGAGTGGTTATTTCAAATCTCCACGACAACGACTACAATCATGCACAAATAGATTGTTTACTTTATTGTTATGACACTTTCCATGGTAAATAAGCATGAATATTACACATGGGTAAAAATTTTTGCGGATGAGCCAATAGAGAGCTTCGACATGATTACATTGAGTGTAAAATCACTTCTTTATCTTCTATAGTAACGGAGATATGCGAGTTTGAAATTTTATATAATGTTTTTGTAAAACGTGATTCCAAGGATGTGTTACATTGTTTCAACAATGAGAGTGGTTATTTCAAATCTCCACGAAAACGACTACAATCATGCACAAATAGATTGTTTACTTTATTGTTATGATAGTTTCCATGGTAACTAAGCATGAATATTACACATGGGTAAAGTTTTTCCGGATGAGCCAATAGAGAGCTTCGACCTGATTACATTGAGTGTAAAATCACTTCTGTATCTTCTAAAGTAACGGAGATATGCGAGTTTGAAATTTTATATAATGTTTTCGTAAAACGTGATTCCAAGGATGTATTACATTGTTTCAACAATGAAAGTGGTTATTTCAAATCTCCACGACAACGACTAAAATCATGCACAAATAGATTGTTTACTTTATTGTTATGATAGTTTCCATGGTAAATAAGCATGAATATTACACATGGGTAAATTTTTTTCCTGATGAGCCAATAGAGAGCTTCGACATGATTACATTGAGTGTAAAATCACTTCTTTATCTTCTATAGTAACGGAGATATGCGAGTTTGAAATTTTATATAATGTTTTTGTAAATCGTAATTCCAAGGATGTATTACATTGTTTCAACAATGAAAGTGGTTATTTAAATCTCCACGACAACGACTACAATCATGCACAAATAGATTGTTTACTTTATTGTTATGATAGTTTCCATGGTAACTAAGCATGAATATTACACATGGGTAAAAATTTTTCCGGATGAGCCAATAGAGAGCTTCGACATGATTACATTGAGTGTAAAATCACTTCTTTATCTTCTATAGTAACGGAGATATGCGAGTTTTAAATTTTATATAATGTTTTTGTTAGACGTGATTCCAAGGATGTATTACATTGTTTCAACAATGAGAGTGGTTATTTCAAATCTCCACGAAAACGACTACAATCATGCACAAATAGATTGTTTACTTTATTGTTATGACACTTTCCATGGTAAATAAGCATGAATATTACACATGGGTAAATTTTTTTCCTGATGAACCAATAGAGAGCTTCGACATGATTACATTGAGTGTAAAATCACTTCTTTATCTTCTATAGTAACGGAGATATGCGAGTTTGAAATTTTATATAATGTTTTTGTAAAACGTGATTCCAAGGATGTGTTACATTGTTTCAACAATGAGAGTGGTTATTTCAAATCTCCACGAAAACGACTACAATCATGCACAAATAGATTGTTTACTTTATTGTTATGATAGTTTCCATGGTAACTAAGCATGAATATTACACATGGGTAAAGTTTTTCCGGATGAGCCAATAGAGAGCTTCGACCTGATTACATTGAGTGTAAAATCACTTCTGTATCTTCTAAAGTAACGGAGATATGCGAGTTTGAAATTTTATATAATGTTTTCGTAAAACGTGATTCCAAGGATGTATTACATTGTTTCAACAATGAAAGTGGTTATTTCAAATCTCCACGACAACGACTAAAATCATGCACAAATAGATTGTTTACTTTATTGTTATGATAGTTTCCATGGTAACTAAGCATGAATATTACACATGGGTAAAGATTTTCCGGATGAGCCAATAGAGAGCTTCGACCTGATTACATTGAGTGTAAAATCACTTCTGTATCTTCTAAAGTAACGGAGATATGCGAGTTTGAAATTTTATATAATGTTTTTGTAAATCGTAATTCCAAGGATGTATTACATTGTTTCAACAATGAAAGTGGTTATTTAAATCTCCACGACAACGACTACAATCATGCACAAATAGATTGTTTACTTTATTGTTATGATAGTTTCCATGGTAACTAAGCATGAATATTACACATGGGTAAAAATTTTCCGGATGAGCCAATAGAGAGCTTCAACATGATTACTTTGAGTGTAAAATCACTTCTTTATCTTCTATAGTAACGGAGATATGCGAGTTTGAAATGTTATATAATATTTTTGTTAGAAATGATTCCAAGGATGTATTACATTGTTTCAACAATGAAAGTGGTTATTTCAAATCTCCACGACAACGACTACAATCATGCACAAATAGATTGTTTACTTTATTGTTATGATAGTTTCCATGGTAACTAAGCATGAATATTACACATGGGTAAAAATTTTCCGGATGAGCCAATAGAGAGCTTCGACCTGATTACATTAAGTGTAAAATCACATCTGTATCTTCTATAGTAACGGAGATATGCGAGTTTGAAATTTTATATAATGTTCTTGTTAGACGTGAATCCAAGGATGTATTACATTGTTTCAACAATGAGAGTGGTTATTTCAAATCTCCAAGAAAACGACTACAATCATGCAGAAATAGATTGTTTACTTTATTGTTATGATAGTTTCCATGGTAACTAAGCATGAATATTACACATGGGTAAAAATTTTTCCGGATGAGCCAATGGAGAGCTTCGACATGATTACATTGAGTGTAAAATCACTTCTGTATCTTCTATAGTAACGGAGATATGCGAGTTTGAAATTTTATATAATGTTTTTGTTAGACGTGATTCCAAGGATGTATTACATTGTTTCAACAATGAGAGTGGTTATTTCAAATCTCCACGACAACGACTACAATCATGCACAAATAGATTGTTTACTTTATTGTTATGACACTTTCCATGGTAACTAAGCATGAATATTACACATGGGTAAATTTTTTTCCTGATGAGCCAATAGAGAGCTTCGACATGATTACATTGAGTGTAAAATCACTTCTTTATCTTCTATAGTAACGGAGATATGCGAGTTTGAAATTTTATATAATGTTTTTGTAAATCGTAATTCCAAGGATGTATTACATTGTTTCAACAATGAAAGTGGTTATTTAAATCTCCACGACAACGACTACAATCATGCACAAATAGATTGTTTACTTTATTGTTATGATAGTTTCCATGGTAACTAAGCATGAATATTACACATGGGTAAAAATTTTTCCGGATGAGCCAATAGAGAGCTTCGACATGATTACATTGAGTGTAAAATCACTTCTTTATCTTCTATAGTAACGGAGATATGCGAGTTTTAAATTTTATATAATGTTTTTGTTAGACGTGATTCCAAGGATGTATTACATTGTTTCAACAATGAGAGTGGTTATTTCAAATCTCCACGAAAACGACTACAATCATGCACAAATAGATTGTTTACTTTATTGTTATGACACTTTCCATGGTAAATAAGCATGAATATTACACATGGGTAAATTTTTTTCCTGATGAGCCAATAGAGAGCTTCGACATGATTATATTGAGTGTAAAATCACTTCTTTATCTTCTATAGTAACGGAGATATGCGAGTTTGAAATTTTATATAATGTTTTTGTAAATCGTAATTCCAAGGATGTATTACATTGTTTCAACAATGAAAGTGGTTATTTAAATCTCCACGACAACGACTACAATCATGCACAAATAGATTGTTTACTTTATTGTTATGATAGTTTCCATGGTAACTAAGCATGAATATTACACATGGGTAAAAATTTTTCCGGATGAGCCAATAGAGAGCTTCGACATGATTACATTGAGTGTAAAATCACTTCTGTATCTTCTAAAGTAACGGAGATATGCGAGTTTGAAATTTTATATAATGTTTTTGTAAATCGTAATTCCAAGGATGTATTACATTGTTTCAACAATGAAAGTGGTTATTTAAATCTCCACGACAACGACTACAATCATGCACAAATAGATTGTTTACTTTATTGTTATGATAGTTTCCATGGTAACTAAGCATGAATATTACACATGGGTAAAAATTTTCCGGATGAGCCAATAGAGAGCTTCAACATGATTACTTTGAGTGTAAAATCACTTCTTTATCTTCTATAGTAACGGAGATATGCGAGTTTGAAATGTTATATAATATTTTTGTTAGAAATGATTCCAAGGATGTATTACATTGTTTCAACAATGAAAGTGGTTATTTCAAATCTCCACGACAACGACTACAATCATGCACAAATAGATTGTTTACTTTATTGTTATGATAGTTTCCATGGTAACTAAGCATGAATATTACACATGGGTAAAAATTTTCCGGATGAGCCAATAGAGAGCTTCGACCTGATTACATTAAGTGTAAAATCACATCTGTATCTTCTATAGTAACGGAGATATGCGAGTTTGAAATTTTATATAATGTTCTTGTTAGACGTGAATCCAAGGATGTATTACATTGTTTCAACAATGAGAGTGGTTATTTCAAATCTCCAAGAAAACGACTACAATCATGCAGAAATAGATTGTTTACTTTATTGTTATGATAGTTTCCATGGTAACTAAGCATGAATATTACACATGGGTAAAAATTTTTCCGGATGAGCAAATGGAGAGCTTCGACATGATTACATTGAGTGTAAAATCACTTCTTTATCTTCTATAGTAACGGAGATATGCGAGTTTGAAATTTTATATAATGTTTTTGTAAAACGTGATTCCAAGGATGTATTACATTGTTTCAACAATGAGAGTGGTTATTTCAAATCTCCACGAAAACGACTACAATCATGCACAAATAGATTGTTTACTTTATTGTTATGATAGTTTCCATGGTAACTAAGCATGAATATTACACATGGGTAAAAATTTTTCCGGATGAGCCAATGGAGAGCTTCGACATGATTACATTGAGTGTAAAATCACTTCTGTATCTTCTATAGTAACGGAGATATGCGAGTTTGAAATTTTATATAATGTTTTTGTTAGACGTGATTCCAAGGATGTATTACATTGTTTCAACAATGAGAGTGGTTATTTCAAATCTCCACGACAACGACTACAATCATGCACAAATAGATTGTTTACTTTATTGTTATGACACTTTCCATGGTAAATAAGCATGAATATTACACATGGGTAAATTTTTTTCCTGATGAGCCAATAGAGAGCTTCGACATGATTACATTGAGTGTAAAATCACTTCTTTATCTTCTATAGTAACGGAGATATGCGAGTTTGAAATTTTATATAATGTTTTTGTAAATCGTAATTCCAAGGATGTATTACATTGTTTCAACAATGAAAGTGGTTATTTAAATCTCCACGACAACGACTACAATCATGCACAAATAGATTGTTTACTTTATTGTTATGATAGTTTCCATGGTAACTAAGCATGAATATTACACATGGGTAAAAATTTTCCGGATGAGCCAATAGAGAGCTTCAACATGATTACTTTGAGTGTAAAATCACTTCTTTATCTTCTATAGTAACGGAGATATGCGAGTTTGAAATGTTATATAATATTTTTGTTAGAAATGATTCCAAGGATGTATTACATTGTTTCAACAATGAAAGTGGTTATTTCAAATCTCCACGACAACGACTACAATCATGCACAAATAGATTGTTTACTTTATTGTTATGATAGTTTCCATGGTAACTAAGCATGAATATTACACATGGGTAAAAATTTTCCGGATGAGCCAATAGAGAGCTTCGACCTGATTACATTAAGTGTAAAATCACTTCTGTATCTTCTAAAGTAACGGAGATATGCGAGTTTGAAATTTTATATAATGTTTTTGTAAATCGTAATTCCAAGGATGTATTACATTGTTTCAACAATGAAAGTGGTTATTTAAATCTCCACGACAACGACTACAATCATGCACAAATAGATTGTTTACTTTATTGTTATGATAGTTTCCATGGTAACTAAGCATGAATATTACACATGGGTAAAAATTTTCCGGATGAGGCAATAGAGAGCTTCAACATGATTACTTTGAGTGTAAAATCACTTCTTTATCTTCTATAGTAACGGAGATATGCGAGTTTGAAATGTTATATAATATTTTTTTTTAGAAATGATTCCAAGGATGTATTACATTGTTTCAACAATGAAAGTGGTTATTTCAAATCTCCACGACAACGACTACAATCATGCACAAATAGATTGTTTACTTTATTGTTATGATAGTTTCCATGGTAACTAAGCATGAATATTACACATGGGTAAAAATTTTTCGGATGAGCCAATAGAGAGCTTCGACCTGATTACATTAAGTGTAAAATCACATCTGTATCTTCTATAGTAACGGAGATATGCGAGTTTGAAATTTTATATAATGTTCTTGTTAGACGTGAATCCAAGGATGTATTACATTGTTTCAACAATGAGAGTGGTTATTTCAAATCTCCAAGAAAACGACTACAATCATGCAGAAATAGATTGTTTACTTTATTGTTATGATAGTTTCCATGGTAACTAAGCATGAATATTACACATGGGTAAAAATTTTTCCGGATGAGCAAATGGAGAGCTTCGACATGATTACATTGAGTGTAAAATCACTTCTTTATCTTCTATAGTAACGGAGATATGCGAGTTTGAAATTTTATATAATGTTTTTGTAAAACGTGATTCCAAGGATGTATTACATTGTTTCAACAATGAGAGTGGTTATTTCAAATCTCCACGAAAACGACTACAATCATGCACAAATAGATTGTTTACTTTATTGTTATGACACTTTCCATGGTAAATAAGCATGAATATTACACATGGGTAAATTTTTTTCCTGATGAGCCAATAGAGAGCTTCGACATGATTATATTGAGTGTAAAATCACTTCTTTATCTTCTATAGTAACGGAGATATGCGAGTTTGAAATTTTATATAATGTTTTTGTAAATCGTAATTCCAAGGATGTATTACATTGTTTCAACAATGAAAGTGGTTATTTAAATCTCCACGACAACGACTACAATCATGCACAAATAGATTGTTTACTTTATTGTTATGATAGTTTCCATGGTAACTAAGCATGAATATTACACATGGGTAAAAATTTTTCCGGATGAGCCAATAGAGAGCTTCGACATGATTACATTGAGTGTAAAATCACTTCTGTATCTTCTAAAGTAACGGAGATATGCGAGTTTGAAATTTTATATAATGTTTTTGTAAATCGTAATTCCAAGGATGTATTACATTGTTTCAACAATGAAAGTGGTTATTTAAATCTCCACGACAACGACTACAATCATGCACAAATAGATTGTTTACTTTATTGTTATGATAGTTTCCATGGTAACTAAGCATGAATATTACACATGGGTAAAAATTTTCCGGATGAGCCAATAGAGAGCTTCAACATGATTACTTTGAGTGTAAAATCACTTCTTTATCTTCTATAGTAACGGAGATATGCGAGTTTGAAATGTTATATAATATTTTTGTTAGAAATGATTCCAAGGATGTATTACATTGTTTCAACAATGAAAGTGGTTATTTCAAATCTCCACGACAACGACTACAATCATGCACAAATAGATTGTTTACTTTATTGTTATGATAGTTTCCATGGTAACTAAGCATGAATATTACACATGGGTAAAAATTTTCCGGATGAGCCAATAGAGAGCTTCGACCTGATTACATTAAGTGTAAAATCACATCTGTATCTTCTATAGTAACGGAGATATGCGAGTTTGAAATTTTATATAATGTTCTTGTTAGACGTGAATCCAAGGATGTATTACATTGTTTCAACAATGAGAGTGGTTATTTCAAATCTCCAAGAAAACGACTACAATCATGCAGAAATAGATTGTTTACTTTATTGTTATGATAGTTTCCATGGTAACTAAGCATGAATATTACACATGGGTAAAAATTTTTCCGGATGAGCAAATGGAGAGCTTCGACATGATTACATTGAGTGTAAAATCACTTCTTTATCTTCTATAGTAACGGAGATATGCGAGTTTGAAATTTTATATAATGTTTTTGTAAAACGTGATTCCAAGGATGTATTACATTGTTTCAACAATGAGAGTGGTTATTTCAAATCTCCACGAAAACGACTACAATCATGCACAAATAGATTGTTTACTTTATTGTTATGATAGTTTCCATGGTAACTAAGCATGAATATTACACATGGGTAAAAATTTTTCCGGATGAGCCAATGGAGAGCTTCGACATGATTACATTGAGTGTAAAATCACTTCTGTATCTTCTATAGTAACGGAGATATGCGAGTTTGAAATTTTATATAATGTTTTTGTTAGACGTGATTCCAAGGATGTATTACATTGTTTCAACAATGAGAGTGGTTATTTCAAATCTCCACGACAACGACTACAATCATGCACAAATAGATTGTTTACTTTATTGTTATGACACTTTCCATGGTAAATAAGCATGAATATTACACATGGGTAAATTTTTTTCCTGATGAGCCAATAGAGAGCTTCGACATGATTACATTGAGTGTAAAATCACTTCTTTATCTTCTATAGTAACGGAGATATGCGAGTTTGAAATTTTATATAATGTTTTTGTAAATCGTAATTCCAAGGATGTATTACATTGTTTCAACAATGAAAGTGGTTATTTAAATCTCCACGACAACGACTACAATCATGCACAAATAGATTGTTTACTTTATTGTTATGATAGTTTCCATGGTAACTAAGCATGAATATTACACATGGGTAAAAATTTTCCGGATGAGCCAATAGAGAGCTTCAACATGATTACTTTGAGTGTAAAATCACTTCTTTATCTTCTATAGTAACGGAGATATGCGAGTTTGAAATGTTATATAATATTTTTGTTAGAAATGATTCCAAGGATGTATTACATTGTTTCAACAATGAAAGTGGTTATTTCAAATCTCCACGACAACGACTACAATCATGCACAAATAGATTGTTTACTTTATTGTTATGATAGTTTCCATGGTAACTAAGCATGAATATTACACATGGGTAAAAATTTTCCGGATGAGCCAATAGAGAGCTTCGACCTGATTACATTAAGTGTAAAATCACTTCTGTATCTTCTAAAGTAACGGAGATATGCGAGTTTGAAATTTTATATAATGTTTTTGTAAATCGTAATTCCAAGGATGTATTACATTGTTTCAACAATGAAAGTGGTTATTTAAATCTCCACGACAACGACTACAATCATGCACAAATAGATTGTTTACTTTATTGTTATGATAGTTTCCATGGTAACTAAGCATGAATATTACACATGGGTAAAAATTTTCCGGATGAGGCAATAGAGAGCTTCAACATGATTACTTTGAGTGTAAAATCACTTCTTTATCTTCTATAGTAACGGAGATATGCGAGTTTGAAATGTTATATAATATTTTTTTTTAGAAATGATTCCAAGGATGTATTACATTGTTTCAACAATGAAAGTGGTTATTTCAAATCTCCACGACAACGACTACAATCATGCACAAATAGATTGTTTACTTTATTGTTATGATAGTTTCCATGGTAACTAAGCATGAATATTACACATGGGTAAAAATTTTTCGGATGAGCCAATAGAGAGCTTCGACCTGATTACATTAAGTGTAAAATCACATCTGTATCTTCTATAGTAACGGAGATATGCGAGTTTGAAATTTTATATAATGTTCTTGTTAGACGTGAATCCAAGGATGTATTACATTGTTTCAACAATGAGAGTGGTTATTTCAAATCTCCAAGAAAACGACTACAATCATGCAGAAATAGATTGTTTACTTTATTGTTATGATAGTTTCCATGGTAACTAAGCATGAATATTACACATGGGTAAAAATTTTTCCGGATGAGCAAATGGAGAGCTTCGACATGATTACATTGAGTGTAAAATCACTTCTTTATCTTCTATAGTAACGGAGATATGCGAGTTTGAAATTTTATATAATGTTTTTGTAAAACGTGATTCCAAGGATGTATTACATTGTTTCAACAATGAGAGTGGTTATTTCAAATCTCCACGAAAACGACTACAATCATGCACAAATAGATTGTTTACTTTATTGTTATGATAGTTTCCATGGTAACTAAGCATGAATATTACACATGGGTAAAAATTTTTCCGGATGAGCCAATGGAGAGCTTCGACATGATTACATTGAGTGTAAAATCACTTCTGTATCTTCTATAGTAACGGAGATATGCGAGTTTGAAATTTTATATAATGTTTTTGTTAGACGTGATTCCAAGGATGTATTACATTGTTTCAACAATGAGAGTGGTTATTTCAAATCTCCACGACAACGACTACAATCATGCACAAATAGATTGTTTACTTTATTGTTATGACACTTTCCATGGTAAATAAGCATGAATATTACACATGGGTAAATTTTTTTCCTGATGAGCCAATAGAGAGCTTCGACATGATTACATTGAGTGTAAAATCACTTCTTTATCTTCTATAGTAACGGAGATATGCGAGTTTGAAATTTTATATAATGTTTTTGTAAATCGTAATTCCAAGGATGTATTACATTGTTTCAACAATGAAAGTGGTTATTTAAATCTCCACGACAACGACTACAATCATGCACAAATAGATTGTTTACTTTATTGTTATGATAGTTTCCATGGTAACTAAGCATGAATATTACACATGGGTAAAAATTTTTCCGGATGAGCCAATAGAGAGCTTCGACATGATTACATTGAGTGTAAAATCACTTCTTTATCTTCTATAGTAACGGAGATATGCGAGTTTTAAATTTTATATAATGTTTTTGTTAGACGTGATTCCAAGGATGTATTACATTGTTTCAACAATGAGAGTGGTTATTTCAAATCTCCACGAAAACGACTACAATCATGCACAAATAGATTGTTTACTTTATTGTTATGATAGTTTCCATGGTAACTAAGCATGAATATTACACATGGGTAAAAATTTTCCGGATGAGCCAATAGAGAGCTTCGACCTGATTACATTGAGTGTAAAATCACTTCTGTATCTTCTAAAGTAACGGAGATATGCGAGTTTGAAATTTTATATAATGTTTTTGTAAATCGTAATTCCAAGGATGTATTACATTGTTTCAACAATGAAAGTGGTTATTTAAATCTCCACGACAACGACTACAATCATGCACAAATAGATTGTTTACTTTATTGTTATGATAGTTTCCATGGTAACTAAGCATGAATATTACACATGGGTAAAAATTTTCCGGATGAGCCAATAGAGAGCTTCAACATGATTACTTTGAGTGTAAAATCACTTCTTTATCTTCTATAGTAACGGAGATATGCGAGTTTGAAATGTTATATAATATTTTTGTTAGAAATGATTCCAAGGATGTATTACATTGTTTCAACAATGAAAGTGGTTATTTCAAATCTCCACGACAACGACTACAATCATGCACAAATAGATTGTTTACTTTATTGTTATGATAGTTTCCATGGTAACTAAGCATGAATATTACACATGGGTAAAAATTTTCCGGATGAGCCAATAGAGAGCTTCGACCTGATTACATTAAGTGTAAAATCACTTCTGTATCTTCTAAAGTAACGGAGATATGCGAGTTTGAAATTTTATATAATGTTTTTGTAAATCGTAATTCCAAGGATGTATTACATTGTTTCAACAATGAAAGTGGTTATTTAAATCTCCACGACAACGACTACAATCATGCACAAATAGATTGTTTACTTTATTGTTATGATAGTTTCCATGGTAACTAAGCATGAATATTACACATGGGTAAAAATTTTCCGGATGAGGCAATAGAGAGCTTCAACATGATTACTTTGAGTGTAAAATCACTTCTTTATCTTCTATAGTAACGGAGATATGCGAGTTTGAAATGTTATATAATATTTTTTTTTAGAAATGATTCCAAGGATGTATTACATTGTTTCAACAATGAAAGTGGTTATTTCAAATCTCCACGACAACGACTACAATCATGCACAAATAGATTGTTTACTTTATTGTTATGATAGTTTCCATGGTAACTAAGCATGAATATTACACATGGGTAAAAATTTTTCGGATGAGCCAATAGAGAGCTTCGACCTGATTACATTAAGTGTAAAATCACATCTGTATCTTCTATAGTAACGGAGATATGCGAGTTTGAAATTTTATATAATGTTCTTGTTAGACGTGAATCCAAGGATGTATTACATTGTTTCAACAATGAGAGTGGTTATTTCAAATCTCCAAGAAAACGACTACAATCATGCAGAAATAGATTGTTTACTTTATTGTTATGATAGTTTCCATGGTAACTAAGCATGAATATTACACATGGGTAAAAATTTTTCCGGATGAGCAAATGGAGAGCTTCGACATGATTACATTGAGTGTAAAATCACTTCTTTATCTTCTATAGTAACGGAGATATGCGAGTTTGAAATTTTATATAATGTTTTTGTAAAACGTGATTCCAAGGATGTATTACATTGTTTCAACAATGAGAGTGGTTATTTCAAATCTCCACGAAAACGACTACAATCATGCACAAATAGATTGTTTACTTTATTGTTATGATAGTTTCCATGGTAACTAAGCATGAATATTACACATGGGTAAAAATTTTTCCGGATGAGCCAATGGAGAGCTTCGACATGATTACATTGAGTGTAAAATCACTTCTGTATCTTCTATAGTAACGGAGATATGCGAGTTTGAAATTTTATATAATGTTTTTGTTAGACGTGATTCCAAGGATGTATTACATTGTTTCAACAATGAGAGTGGTTATTTCAAATCTCCACGACAACGACTACAATCATGCACAAATAGATTGTTTACTTTATTGTTATGACACTTTCCATGGTAAATAAGCATGAATATTACACATGGGTAAATTTTTTTCCTGATGAGCCAATAGAGAGCTTCGACATGATTACATTGAGTGTAAAATCACTTCTTTATCTTCTATAGTAACGGAGATATGCGAGTTTGAAATTTTATATAATGTTTTTGTAAATCGTAATTCCAAGGATGTATTACATTGTTTCAACAATGAAAGTGGTTATTTAAATCTCCACGACAACGACTACAATCATGCACAAATAGATTGTTTACTTTATTGTTATGATAGTTTCCATGGTAACTAAGCATGAATATTACACATGGGTAAAAATTTTTCCGGATGAGCCAATAGAGAGCTTCGACATGATTACATTGAGTGTAAAATCACTTCTTTATCTTCTATAGTAACGGAGATATGCGAGTTTTAAATTTTATATAATGTTTTTGTTAGACGTGATTCCAAGGATGTATTACATTGTTTCAACAATGAGAGTGGTTATTTCAAATCTCCACGAAAACGACTACAATCATGCACAAATAGATTGTTTACTTTATTGTTATGATAGTTTCCATGGTAACTAAGCATGAATATTACACATGGGTAAAAATTTTCCGGATGAGCCAATAGAGAGCTTCGACCTGATTACATTGAGTGTAAAATCACTTCTGTATCTTCTAAAGTAACGGAGATATGCGAGTTTGAAATTTTATATAATGTTTTTGTAAATCGTAATTCCAAGGATGTATTACATTGTTTCAACAATGAAAGTGGTTATTTAAATCTCCACGACAACGACTACAATCATGCACAAATAGATTGTTTACTTTATTGTTATGATAGTTTCCATGGTAACTAAGCATGAATATTACACATGGGTAAAAATTTTCCGGATGAGCCAATAGAGAGCTTCAACATGATTACTTTGAGTGTAAAATCACTTCTTTATCTTCTATAGTAACGGAGATATGCGAGTTTGAAATGTTATATAATATTTTTGTTAGAAATGATTCCAAGGATGTATTACATTGTTTCAACAATGAAAGTGGTTATTTCAAATCTCCACGACAACGACTACAATCATGCACAAATAGATTGTTTACTTTATTGTTATGATAGTTTCCATGGTAACTAAGCATGAATATTACACATGGGTAAAAATTTTCCGGATGAGCCAATAGAGAGCTTCGACCTGATTACATTAAGTGTAAAATCACTTCTGTATCTTCTAAAGTAACGGAGATATGCGAGTTTGAAATTTTATATAATGTTTTTGTAAATCGTAATTCCAAGGATGTATTACATTGTTTCAACAATGAAAGTGGTTATTTAAATCTCCACGACAACGACTACAATCATGCACAAATAGATTGTTTACTTTATTGTTATGATAGTTTCCATGGTAACTAAGCATGAATATTACACATGGGTAAAAATTTTCCGGATGAGGCAATAGAGAGCTTCAACATGATTACTTTGAGTGTAAAATCACTTCTTTATCTTCTATAGTAACGGAGATATGCGAGTTTGAAATGTTATATAATATTTTTGTTAGAAATGATTCCAAGGATGTATTACATTGTTTCAACAATGAAAGTGGTTATTTCAAATCTCCACGACAACGACTACAATCATGCACAAATAGATTGTTTACTTTATTGTTATGATAGTTTCCATGGTAACTAAGCATGAATATTACACATGGGTAAAAATTTTCCGGATGAGCCAATAGAGAGCTTCGACCTGATTACATTAAGTGTAAAATCACATCTGTATCTTCTATAGTAACGGAGATATGCGAGTTTGAAATTTTATATAATGTTCTTGTTAGACGTGAATCCAAGGATGTATTACATTGTTTCAACAATGAGAGTGGTTATTTCAAATCTCCAAGAAAACGACTACAATCATGCAGAAATAGATTGTTTACTTTATTGTTATGATAGTTTCCATGGTAACTAAGCATGAATATTACACATGGGTAAAAATTTTTCCGGATGAGCCAATGGAGAGCTTCGACATGATTACATTGAGTGTAAAATCACTTCTTTATCTTCTATAGTAACGGAGATATGCGAGTTTGAAATTTTATATAATGTTTTTGTAAAACGTGATTCCAAGGATGTATTACATTGTTTCAACAATGAGAGTGGTTATTTCAAATCTCCACGAAAACGACTACAATCATGCACAAATAGATTGTTTACTTTATTGTTATGATAGTTTCCATGGTAACTAAGCATGAATATTACACATGGGTAAAAATTTTTCCGGATGAGCCAATGGAGAGCTTCGACATGATTACATTGAGTGTAAAATCACTTCTGTATCTTCTATAGTAACGGAGATATGCGAGTTTGAAATTTTATATAATGTTTTTGTTAGACGTGATTCCAAGGATGTATTACATTGTTTCAACAATGAGAGTGGTTATTTCAAATCTCCACGACAACGACTACAATCATGCACAAATAGATTGTTTACTTTATTGTTATGACACTTTCCATGGTAAATAAGCATGAATATTACACATGGGTAAATTTTTTTCCTGATGAGCCAATAGAGAGCTTCGACATGATTACATTGAGTGTAAAATCACTTCTTTATCTTCTATAGTAACGGAGATATGCGAGTTTGAAATTTTATATAATGTTTTTGTAAATCGTAATTCCAAGGATGTATTACATTGTTTCAACAATGAAAGTGGTTATTTAAATCTCCACGACAACGACTACAATCATGCACAAATAGATTGTTTACTTTATTGTTATGATAGTTTCCATGGTAACTAAGCATGAATATTACACATGGGTAAAAATTTTTCCGGATGAGCCAATAGAGAGCTTCGACATGATTACATTGAGTGTAAAATCACTTCTTTATCTTCTATAGTAACGGAGATATGCGAGTTTTAAATTTTATATAATGTTTTTGTTAGACGTGATTCCAAGGATGTATTACATTGTTTCAACAATGAGAGTGGTTATTTCAAATCTCCACGAAAACGACTACAATCATGCACAAATAGATTGTTTACTTTATTGTTATGACACTTTCCATGGTAAATAAGCATGAATATTACACATGGGTAAATTTTTTTCCTGATGAGCCAATAGAGAGCTTCGACATGATTACATTGAGTGTAAAATCACTTCTTTATCTTCTATAGTAACGGAGATATGCGAGTTTGAAATTTTATATAATGTTTTTGTTAGACGTGATTCCAAGGATGTATTACATTGTTTCAACAATGAGAGTGGTTATTTCAAATCTCCACGAAAACGACTACAATCATGCACAAATAGATTGTTTACTTTATTGTTATGACACTTTCCATGGTAAATAAGCATGAATATTACACATGGGTAAAGTTTTTCCGGATGAGCCAATAGAGAGCTTCGACCTGATTACATTGAGTGTAAAATCACTTCTGTATCTTCTAAAGTAACGGAGATATGCGAGTTTGAAATTTTATATAATGTTTTCGTAAAACGTGATTCCAAGGATGTATTACATTGTTTCAACAATGAAAGTGGTTATTTCAAATCTCCACGACAACGACTAAAATCATGCACAAATAGATTGTTTACTTTATTGTTATGATAGTTTCCATGGTAACTAAGCATGAATATTACACATGGGTAAAGTTTTTCCGGATGAGCCAATAGAGAGCTTCGACCTGATTACATTGAGTGTAAAATCACTTCTGTATCTTCTAAAGTAACGGAGATATGCGAGTTTGAAATTTTATATAATGTTTTCGTAAAACGTGATTCCAAGGATGTATTACATTGTTTCAACAATGAAAGTGGTTATTTCAAATCTCCACGACAACGACTACAATCATGCACAAATAGATTGTTTACTTTATTGTTATGATAGTTTCCATGGTAACTAAGCATGAATATTACACATGGGTAAAAATTTTCCGGATGAGCCAATAGAGAGCTTCAACATGATTACTTTGAGTGTAAAATCACTTCTTTATCTTCTATAGTAACGGAGATATGCGAGTTTGAAATGTTATATAATATTTTTGTTAGAAATGATTCCAAGGATGTATTACATTGTTTCAACAATGAAAGTGGTTATTTCAAATCTCCACGACAACGACTACAATCATGCACAAATAGATTGTTTACTTTATTGTTATGATAGTTTCCATGGTAACTAAGCATGAATATTACACATGGGTAAAAATTTTCCGGATGAGCCAATAGAGAGCTTCGACCTGATTACATTAAGTGTAAAATCACATCTGTATCTTCTATAGTAACGGAGATATGCGAGTTTGAAATTTTATATAATGTTCTTGTTAGATGTGAATCCAAGGATGTATTACATTGTTTCAACAATGAGAGTGGTTATTTCAAATCTCCAAGAAAACGACTACAATCATGCAGAAATAGATTGTTTACTTTATTGTTATGATAGTTTCCATGGTAACTAAGCATGAATATTACACATGGGTAAAAATTTTTCCGGATGAGCCAATGGAGAGCTTCGACATGATTACATTGAGTGTAAAATCACTTCTTTATCTTCTATAGTAACGGAGATATGCGAGTTTGAAATTTTATATAATGTTTTTGTAAAACGTGATTCCAAGGATGTATTACATTGTTTCAACAATGAGAGTGGTTATTTCAAATCTCCACGAAAACGACTACAATCATGCACAAATAGATTGTTTACTTTATTGTTATGATAGTTTCCATGGTAACTAAGCATGAATATTACACATGGGTAAAAATTTTTCCGGATGAGCCAATGGAGAGCTTCGACATGATTACATTGAGTGTAAAATCACTTCTGTATCTTCTATAGTAACGGAGATATGCGAGTTTGAAATTTTATATAATGTTTTTGTTAGACGTGATTCCAAGGATGTATTACATTGTTTCAACAATGAGAGTGGTTATTTCAAATCTCCACGACAACGACTACAATCATGCACAAATAGATTGTTTACTTTATTGTTATGACACTTTCCATGGTAAATAAGCATGAATATTACACATGGGTAAATTTTTTTCCTGATGAGCCAATAGAGAGCTTCGACATGATTACATTGAGTGTAAAATCACTTCTTTATCTTCTATAGTAACGGAGATATGCGAGTTTGAAATTTTATATAATGTTTTTGTAAATCGTAATTCCAAGGATGTATTACATTGTTTCAACAATGAAAGTGGTTATTTAAATCTCCACGACAACGACTACAATCATGCACAAATAGATTGTTTACTTTATTGTTATGATAGTTTCCATGGTAACTAAGCATGAATATTACACATGGGTAAAAATTTTTCCGGATGAGCCAATAGAGAGCTTCGACATGATTACATTGAGTGTAAAATCACTTCTTTATCTTCTATAGTAACGGAGATATGCGAGTTTTAAATTTTATATAATGTTTTTGTTAGACGTGATTCCAAGGATGTATTACATTGTTTCAACAATGAGAGTGGTTATTTCAAATCTCCACGAAAACGACTACAATCATGCACAAATAGATTGTTTACTTTATTGTTATGACACTTTCCATGGTAAATAAGCATGAATATTACACATGGGTAAATTTTTTTCCTGATGAGCCAATAGAGAGCTTCGACATGATTACATTGAGTGTAAAATCACTTCTTTATCTTCTATAGTAACGGAGATATGCGAGTTTGAAATTTTATATAATGTTTTTGTAAATCGTAATTCCAAGGATGTATTACATTGTTTCAACAATGAAAGTGGTTATTTAAATCTCCACGACAACGACTACAATCATGCACAAATAGATTGTTTACTTTATTGTTATGATAGTTTCCATGGTAACTAAGCATGAATATTACACATGGGTAAAAATTTTTCCGGATGAGCCAATAGAGAGCTTCGACATGATTACATTGAGTGTAAAATCACTTCTTTATCTTCTATAGTAACGGAGATATGCGAGTTTGAAATTTTATATAATGTTTTTGTTAGACGTGATTCCAAGGATGTATTACATTGTTTCAACAATGAGAGTGGTTATTTCAAATCTCCACGAAAACGACTACAATCATGCACAAATAGATTGTTTACTTTATTGTTATGACACTTTCCATGGTAAATAAGCATGAATATTACACATGGGTAAAGTTTTTCCGGATGAGCCAATAGAGAGCTTCGACCTGATTACATTGAGTGTAAAATCACTTCTGTATCTTCTAAAGTAACGGAGATATGCGAGTTTGAAATTTTATATAATGTTTTCGTAAAACGTGATTCCAAGGATGTATTACATTGTTTCAACAATGAAAGTGGTTATTTCAAATCTCCACGACAACGACTAAAATCATGCACAAATAGATTGTTTACTTTATTGTTATGATAGTTTCCATGGTAACTAAGCATGAATATTACACATGGGTAAAGTTTTTCCGGATGAGCCAATAGAGAGCTTCGACCTGATTACATTGAGTGTAAAATCACTTCTGTATCTTCTAAAGTAACGGAGATATGCGAGTTTGAAATTTTATATAATGTTTTCGTAAAACGTGATTCCAAGGATGTATTACATTGTTTCAACAATGAAAGTGGTTATTTCAAATCTCCACGACAACGACTACAATCATGCACAAATAGATTGTTTACTTTATTGTTATGATAGTTTCCATGGTAACTAAGCATGAATATTACACATGGGTAAAAATTTTCCGGATGAGCCAATAGAGAGCTTCAACATGATTACTTTGAGTGTAAAATCACTTCTTTATCTTCTATAGTAACGGAGATATGCGAGTTTGAAATGTTATATAATATTTTTGTTAGAAATGATTCCAAGGATGTATTACATTGTTTCAACAATGAAAGTGGTTATTTCAAATCTCCACGACAACGACTACAATCATGCACAAATAGATTGTTTACTTTATTGTTATGATAGTTTCCATGGTAACTAAGCATGAATATTACACATGGGTAAAAATTTTCCGGATGAGCCAATAGAGAGCTTCGACCTGATTACATTAAGTGTAAAATCACATCTGTATCTTCTATAGTAACGGAGATATGCGAGTTTGAAATTTTATATAATGTTCTTGTTAGATGTGAATCCAAGGATGTATTACATTGTTTCAACAATGAGAGTGGTTATTTCAAATCTCCACGAAAACGACTACAATCATGCAGAAATAGATTGTTTACTTTATTGTTATGATAGTTTCCATGGTAACTAAGCATGAATATTACACATGGGTAAAAATTTTTCCGGATGAGCCAATAGAGAGCTTCGACATGATTACATTGAGTGTAAAATCACTTCTTTATCTTCTATAGTAACGGAGATATGCGAGTTTGAAATTTTATATAATGTTTTTGTAAAACGTGATTCCAAGGATGTATTACATTGTTTCAACAATGAGAGTGGTTATTTCAAATCTCCACGAAAACGACTACAATCATGCACAAATAGATTGTTTACTTTATTGTTATGATAGTTTCCATGGTAACTAAGCATGAATATTACACATGGGTAAAGTTTTTCCGGATGAGCCAATAGAGAGCTTCGACCTGATTACATTGAGTGTAAAATCACTTCTGTATCTTCTAAAGTAACGGAGATATGCGAGTTTGAAATTTTATATAATGTTTTTGTAAATCGTAATTCCAAGGATGTATTACATTGTTTCAACAATGAAAGTGGTTATTTAAATCTCCACGACAACGACTACAATCATGCACAAATAGATTGTTTACTTTATTGTTATGATAGTTTCCATGGTAACTAAGCATGAATATTACACATGGGTAAAGTTTTTCCGGATGAGCCAATAGAGAGCTTCGACCTGATTACATTAAGTGTAAAATCACATCTGTATCTTCTATAGTAACGGAGATATGCGAGTTTGAAATGTTATATAATATTTTTGTTAGAAATGATTCCAAGGATGTATTACATTGTTTCAACAATGAAAGTGGTTATTTCAAATCTCCACGACAACGACTAAAATCATGCACAAATAGATTGTTTACTTTATTGTTATGATAGTTCCCATGGTAACTAAGCATGAATATTACACATGGGTAAAAATTTTTCCGGATGAGCCAATAGAGAGCTTCGACATGATTACATTGAGTGTAAAATCACTTCTTTATCTTCTATAGTAACGGAGATGTGCGAGTTTGAAATTTTATATAATGTTTTTGTAAAACGTGATTCCAAGGATGTATTACATTGTTTCAACAATGAGAGTGGTTATTTCAAATCTCCACGAAAACGACTACAATCATGCACAAATAGATTGTTTACTTTATTGTTATGATAGTTTCCATGGTAACTAAGCATGAATATTACACATGGGTAAAAATTTTTCCGGATGAGCCAATAGAGAGCTTCGACATGATTACATTGAGTGTAAAATCACTTCTTTATCTTCTATAGTAACGGAGATATGCGAGTTTGAAATTTTATATAATGTTTTTGTTAGACGTGATTCCAAGGATGTATTACATTGTTTCAACAATGAGAGTGGTTATTTCAAATCTCCACGACAACGACTACAATCATGCACAAATAGATTGTTTACTTTATTGTTATGACACTTTCCATGGTAAATAAGCATGAATATTACACATGGGTAAATTTTTTTCCTGATGAGCCAATAGAGAGCTTCGACATGATTACATTGAGTGTAAAATCACTTCTTTATCTTCTATAGTAACGGAGATATGCGAGTTTGAAATTTTATATAATGTTTTTGTAAATCGTAATTCCAAGGATGTATTACATTGTTTCAACAATGAAAGTGGTTATTTAAATCTCCACGACAACGACTACAATCATGCACAAATAGATTGTTTACTTTATTGTTATGATAGTTTCCATGGTAACTAAGCATGAATATTACACATGGGTAAATTTTTTCCGGATGAGCCAATAGAGAGCTTCGACATGATTACATTGAGTGTAAAATCACTTCTTTATCTTCTATAGTAACGGAGATATGCGAGTTTTAAATTTTATATAATGTTTTTGTTAGACGTGATTCCAAGGATGTATTACATTGTTTCAACAATGAGAGTGGTTATTTCAAATCTCCACGAAAACGACTACAATCATGCACAAATAGATTGTTTACTTTATTGTTATGACACTTTCCATGGTAAATAAGCATGAATATTACACATGGGTAAATTTTTTTCCTGATGAGCCAATAGAGAGCTTCAACATGATTACATTGAGTGTAAAATCACTTCTTTATCTTCTATAGTAACGGAGATATGCGAGTTTGAAATTTTATATAATGTTTTTGTAAAACGTGATTCCAAGGATGTGTTACATTGTTTCAACAATGAGAGTGGTTATTTCAAATCTCCACGAAAACGACTACAATCATGCACAAATAGATTGTTTACTTTATTGTTATGATAGTTTCCATGGTAACTAAGCATGAATATTACACATGGGTAAAGTTTTTCCGGATGAGCCAATAGAGAGCTTCGACCTGATTACATTGAGTGTAAAATCACTTCTGTATCTTCTAAAGTAACGGAGATATGCGAGTTTTAAATTTTATATAATGTTTTTGTTAGACGTGATTCCAAGGATGTATTACATTGTTTCAACAATGAGAGTGGTTATTTCAAATCTCCACGACAACGACTACAATCATGCACAAATAGATTGTTTACTTTATTGTTATGACACTTTCCATGGTAAATAAGCATGAATATTACACATGGGTAAATTTTTTTCCTGATGAGCCAATAGAGAGCTTCGACATGATTACATTGAGTGTAAAATCACTTCTTTATCTTCTATAGTAACGGAGATATGCGAGTTTGAAATTTTATATAATGTTTTTGTAAATCGTAATTCCAAGGATGTATTACATTGTTTCAACAATGAAAGTGGTTATTTAAATCTCCACGACAACGACTACAATCATGCACAAATAGATTGTTTACTTTATTGTTATGATAGTTTCCATGGTAACTAAGCATGAATATTACACATGGGTAAAAATTTTTCCGGATGAGCCAATAGAGAGCTTCGACATGATTACATTGAGTGTAAAATCACTTCTTTATCTTCTATAGTAACGGAGATATGCGAGTTTTAAATTTTATATAATGTTTTTGTTAGACGTGATTCCAAGGATGTATTACATTGTTTCAACAATGAGAGTGGTTATTTCAAATCTCCACGAAAACGACTACAATCATGCACAAATAGATTGTTTACTTTATTGTTATGACACTTTCCATGGTAAATAAGCATGAATATTACACATGGGTAAATTTTTTTCCTGATGAGCCAATAGAGAGCTTCGACATGATTACATTGAGTGTAAAATCACTTCTTTATCTTCTATAGTAACGGAGATATGCGAGTTTGAAATTTTATATAATGTTTTTGTAAATCGTAATTCCAAGGATGTATTACATTGTTTCAACAATGAAAGTGGTTATTTAAATCTCCACGACAACGACTACAATCATGCACAAATAGATTGTTTACTTTATTGTTATGATAGTTTCCATGGTAACTAAGCATGAATATTACACATGGGTAAAAATTTTTCCGGATGAGCCAATAGAGAGCTTCGACATGATTACATTGAGTGTAAAATCACTTCTTTATCTTCTATAGTAACGGAGATATGCGAGTTTGAAATTTTATATAATGTTTTTGTAAAACGTGATTCCAAGGATGTGTTACATTGTTTCAACAATGAGAGTGGTTATTTCAAATCTCCACGAAAACGACTACAATCATGCACAAATAGATTGTTTACTTTATTGTTATGATAGTTTCCATGGTAACTAAGCATGAATATTACACATGGGTAAAGTTTTTCCGGATGAGCCAATAGAGAGCTTCGACCTGATTACATTGAGTGTAAAATCACTTCTGTATCTTCTAAAGTAACGGAGATATGCGAGTTTGAAATTTTATATAATGTTTTCGTAAAACGTGATTCCAAGGATGTATTACATTGTTTCAACAATGAAAGTGGTTATTTCAAATCTCCACGACAACGACTAAAATCATGCACAAATAGATTGTTTACTTTATTGTTATGATAGTTTCCATGGTAACTAAGCATGAATATTACACATGGGTAAAGTTTTTCCGGATGAGCCAATAGAGAGCTTCGACCTGATTACATTGAGTGTAAAATCACTTCTGTATCTTCTAAAGTAACGGAGATATGCGAGTTTGAAATTTTATATAATGTTTTTGTAAATCGTAATTCCAAGGATGTATTACATTGTTTCAACAATGAAAGTGGTTATTTAAATCTCCACGACAACGACTACAATCATGCACAAATAGATTGTTTACTTTATTGTTATGATAGTTTCCATGGTAACTAAGCATGAATATTACACATGGGTAAAGTTTTTCCGGATGAGCCAATAGAGAGCTTCGACCTGATTACATTGAGTGTAAAATCACTTCTGTATCTTCTAAAGTAACGGAGATATGCGAGTTTGAAATTTTATATAATGTTTTCGTAAAACGTGATTCCAAGGATGTATTACATTGTTTCAACAATGAAAGTGGTTATTTCAAATCTCCACGACAACGACTACAATCATGCACAAATAGATTGTTTACTTTATTGTTATGATAGTTTCCATGGTAACTAAGCATGAATATTACACATGGGTAAAAATTTTCCGGATGAGCCAATAGAGAGCTTCAACATGATTACTTTGAGTGTAAAATCACTTCTTTATCTTCTATAGTAACGGAGATATGCGAGTTTGAAATGTTATATAATATTTTTGTTAGAAATGATTCCAAGGATGTATTACATTGTTTCAACAATGAAAGTGGTTATTTCAAATCTCCACGACAACGACTACAATCATGCACAAATAGATTGTTTACTTTATTGTTATGATAGTTTCCATGGTAACTAAGCATGAATATTACACATGGGTAAAAATTTTCCGGATGAGCCAATAGAGAGCTTCAACATGATTACTTTGAGTGTAAAATCACTTCTTTATCTTCTATAGTAACGGAGATATGCGAGTTTGAAATGTTATATAATATTTTTGTTAGAAATGATTCCAAGGATGTATTACATTGTTTCAACAATGAAAGTGGTTATTTCAAATCTCCACGACAACGACTACAATCATGCACAAATAGATTGTTTACTTTATTGTTATGATAGTTTCCATGGTAACTAAGCATGAATATTACACATGGGTAAAAATTTTCCGGATGAGCCAATAGAGAGCTTCGACCTGATTACATTAAGTGTAAAATCACATCTGTATCTTCTATAGTAACGGAGATATGCGAGTTTGAAATTTTATATAATGTTCTTGTTAGACGTGAATCCAAGGATGTATTACATTGTTTCAACAATGAGAGTGGTTATTTCAAATCTCCACGACAACGACTACAATCATGCAGAAATAGATTGTTTACTTTATTGTTATGATAGTTTCCATGGTAACTAAGCATGAATATTACACATGGGTAAAAATTTTTCCGGATGAGCCAATGGAGAGCTTCGACATGATTACATTGAGTGTAAAATCACTTCTTTATCTTCTATAGTAACGGAGATATGCGAGTTTGAAATTTTATATAATGTTTTTGTAAAACGTGATTCCAAGGATGTATTACATTGTTTCAACAATGAGAGTGGTTATTTCAAATCTCCACGAAAACGACTACAATCATGCACAAATAGATTGTTTACTTTATTGTTATGATAGTTTCCATGGTAACTAAGCATGAATATTACACATGGGTAAAAATTTTTCCGGATGAGCCAATGGAGAGCTTCGACATGATTACATTGAGTGTAAAATCACTTCTTTATCTTCTATAGTAACGGAGATATGCGAGTTTGAAATTTTATATAATGTTTTTGTTAGACGTGATTCCAAGGATGTATTACATTGTTTCAACAATGAGAGTGGTTATTTCAAATCTCCACGACAACGACTACAATCATGCACAAATAGATTGTTTACTTTATTGTTATGACACTTTCCATGGTAAATAAGCATGAATATTACACATGGGTAAATTTTTTTCCTGATGAGCCAATACAGAGCTTCGACATGATTACATTGAGTGTAAAATCACTTCTTTATCTTCTATAGTAACGGAGATATGCGAGTTTGAAATTTTATATAATGTTTTTGTAAATCGTAATTCCAAGGATGTATTACATTGTTTCAACAATGAAAGTGGTTATTTAAATCTCCACGACAACGACTACAATCATGCACAAATAGATTGTTTACTTTATTGTTATGATAGTTTCCATGGTAACTAAGCATGAATATTACACATGGGTAAAGTTTTTCCGGATGAGCCAATAGAGAGCTTCGACCTGATTACATTAAGTGTAAAATCACATCTGTATCTTCTATAGTAACGGAGATATGCGAGTTTGAAATGTTATATAATATTTTTGTTAGAAATGATTTCAAGGATGTATTACATTGTTTCAACAATGAAAGTGGTTATTTCAAATCTCCACGACAACGACTAAAATCATGCACAAATAGATTGTTTACTTTATTGTTATGATAGTTCCCATGGTAACTAAGCATGAATATTACACATGGGTAAAAATTTTTCCGGATGAGCCAATAGAGAGCTTCGACATGATTACATTGAGTGTAAAATCACTTCTTTATCTTCTATAGTAACGGAGATGTGCGAGTTTGAAATTTTATATAATGTTTTTGTAAAACGTGATTCCAAGGATGTATTACATTGTTTCAACAATGAGAGTGGTTATTTCAAATCTCCACGAAAACGACTACAATCATGCACAAATAGATTGTTTACTTTATTGTTATGATAGTTTCCATGGTAACTAAGCATGAATATTACACATGGGTAAAAATTTTTCCGGATGAGCCAATAGAGAGCTTCGACATGATTACATTGAGTGTAAAATCACTTCTTTATCTTCTATAGTAACGGAGATATGCGAGTTTGAAATTTTATATAATGTTTTTGTAAAACGTGATTCCAAGGATGTGTTACATTGTTTCAACAATGAGAGTGGTTATTTCAAATCTCCACGAAAACGACTACAATCATGCACAAATAGATTGTTTACTTTATTGTTATGATAGTTTCCATGGTAACTAAGCATGAATATTACACATGGGTAAAGTTTTTCCGGATGAGCCAATAGAGAGCTTCGACCTGATTACATTGAGTGTAAAATCACTTCTGTATCTTCTAAAGTAACGGAGATATGCGAGTTTGAAATTTTATATAATGTTTTCGTAAAACGTGATTCCAAGGATGTATTACATTGTTTCAACAATGAAAGTGGTTATTTCAAATCTCCACGACAACGACTAAAATCATGCACAAATAGATTGTTTACTTTATTGTTATGATAGTTTCCATGGTAACTAAGCATGAATATTACACATGGGTAAAGTTTTTCCGGATGAGCCAATAGAGAGCTTCGACCTGATTACATTGAGTGTAAAATCACTTCTGTATCTTCTAAAGTAACGGAGATATGCGAGTTTGAAATTTTATATAATGTTTTTGTAAATCGTAATTCCAAGGATGTATTACATTGTTTCAACAATGAAAGTGGTTATTTAAATCTCCACGACAACGACTACAATCATGCACAAATAGATTGTTTACTTTATTGTTATGATAGTTTCCATGGTAACTAAGCATGAATATTACACATGGGTAAAGTTTTTCCGGATGAGCCAATAGAGAGCTTCGACCTGATTACATTGAGTGTAAAATCACTTCTGTATCTTCTAAAGTAACGGAGATATGCGAGTTTGAAATTTTATATAATGTTTTCGTAAAACGTGATTCCAAGGATGTATTACATTGTTTCAACAATGAAAGTGGTTATTTCAAATCTCCACGACAACGACTACAATCATGCACAAATAGATTGTTTACTTTATTGTTATGATAGTTTCCATGGTAACTAAGCATGAATATTACACATGGGTAAAAATTTTCCGGATGAGCCAATAGAGAGCTTCAACATGATTACTTTGAGTGTAAAATCACTTCTTTATCTTCTATAGTAACGGAGATATGCGAGTTTGAAATGTTATATAATATTTTTGTTAGAAATGATTCCAAGGATGTATTACATTGTTTCAACAATGAAAGTGGTTATTTCAAATCTCCACGACAACGACTACAATCATGCACAAATAGATTGTTTACTTTATTGTTATGATAGTTTCCATGGTAACTAAGCATGAATATTACACATGGGTAAAAATTTTCCGGATGAGCCAATAGAGAGCTTCAACATGATTACTTTGAGTGTAAAATCACTTCTTTATCTTCTATAGTAACGGAGATATGCGAGTTTGAAATGTTATATAATATTTTTGTTAGAAATGATTCCAAGGATGTATTACATTGTTTCAACAATGAAAGTGGTTATTTCAAATCTCCACGACAACGACTACAATCATGCACAAATAGATTGTTTACTTTATTGTTATGATAGTTTCCATGGTAACTAAGCATGAATATTACACATGGGTAAAAATTTTCCGGATGAGCCAATAGAGAGCTTCGACCTGATTACATTAAGTGTAAAATCACATCTGTATCTTCTATAGTAACGGAGATATGCGAGTTTGAAATTTTATATAATGTTCTTGTTAGACGTGAATCCAAGGATGTATTACATTGTTTCAACAATGAGAGTGGTTATTTCAAATCTCCAAGAAAACGACTACAATCATGCAGAAATAGATTGTTTACTTTATTGTTATGATAGTTTCCATGGTAACTAAGCATGAATATTACACATGGGTAAAAATTTTTCCGGATGAGCCAATGGAGAGCTTCGACATGATTACATTGAGTGTAAAATCACTTCTTTATCTTCTATAGTAACGGAGATATGCGAGTTTGAAATTTTATATAATGTTTTTGTAAAACGTGATTCCAAGGATGTATTACATTGTTTCAACAATGAGAGTGGTTATTTCAAATCTCCACGAAAACGACTACAATCATGCACAAATAGATTGTTTACTTTATTGTTATGATAGTTTCCATGGTAACTAAGCATGAATATTACACATGGGTAAAAATTTTTCCGGATGAGCCAATGGAGAGCTTCGACATGATTACATTGAGTGTAAAATCACTTCTTTATCTTCTATAGTAACGGAGATATGCGAGTTTGAAATTTTATATAATGTTTTTGTTAGACGTGATTCCAAGGATGTATTACATTGTTTCAACAATGAGAGTGGTTATTTCAAATCTCCACGACAACGACTACAATCATGCACAAATAGATTGTTTACTTTATTGTTATGACACTTTCCATGGTAAATAAGCATGAATATTACACATGGGTAAATTTTTTTCCTGATGAGCCAATACAGAGCTTCGACATGATTACATTGAGTGTAAAATCACTTCTTTATCTTCTATAGTAACGGAGATATGCGAGTTTGAAATTTTATATAATGTTTTTGTAAATCGTAATTCCAAGGATGTATTACATTGTTTCAACAATGAAAGTGGTTATTTAAATCTCCACGACAACGACTACAATCATGCACAAATAGATTGTTTACTTTATTGTTATGATAGTTTCCATGGTAACTAAGCATGAATATTACACATGGGTAAAGTTTTTCCGGATGAGCCAATAGAGAGCTTCGACCTGATTACATTAAGTGTAAAATCACATCTGTATCTTCTATAGTAACGGAGATATGCGAGTTTGAAATGTTATATAATATTTTTGTTAGAAATGATTTCAAGGATGTATTACATTGTTTCAACAATGAAAGTGGTTATTTCAAATCTCCACGACAACGACTAAAATCATGCACAAATAGATTGTTTACTTTATTGTTATGATAGTTCCCATGGTAACTAAGCATGAATATTACACATGGGTAAAAATTTTTCCGGATGAGCCAATAGAGAGCTTCGACATGATTACATTGAGTGTAAAATCACTTCTTTATCTTCTATAGTAACGGAGATGTGCGAGTTTGAAATTTTATATAATGTTTTTGTAAAACGTGATTCCAAGGATGTATTACATTGTTTCAACAATGAGAGTGGTTATTTCAAATCTCCACGAAAACGACTACAATCATGCACAAATAGATTGTTTACTTTATTGTTATGATAGTTTCCATGGTAACTAAGCATGAATATTACACATGGGTAAAAAATTTTTCCGGATGAGCCAATAGAGAGCTTCGACATGATTACATTGAGTGTAAAATCACTTCTTTATCTTCTATAGTAACGGAGATATGCGAGTTTGAAATTTTATATAATGTTTTTGTAAATCGTAATTCCAAGGATGTATTACATTGTTTCAACAATGAAAGTGGTTATTTAAATCTCCACGACAACGACTACAATCATGCACAAATAGATTGTTTACTTTATTGTTATGATAGTTTCCATGGTAACTAAGCATGAATATTACACATGGGTAAAAATTTTTCCGGATGAGCCAATAGAGAGCTTCGACATGATTACATTGAGTGTAAAATCACTTCTTTATCTTCTATAGTAACGGAGATATGCGAGTTTTAAATTTTATATAATGTTTTTGTTAGACGTGATTCCAAGGATGTATTACATTGTTTCAACAATGAGAGTGGTTATTTCAAATCTCCACGAAAACGACTACAATCATGCACAAATAGATTGTTTACTTTATTGTTATGACACTTTCCATGGTAAATAAGCATGAATATTACACATGGGTAAAGTTTTTCCGGATGAGCCAATAGAGAGCTTCGACCTGATTACATTGAGTGTAAAATCACTTCTGTATCTTCTAAAGTAACGGAGATATGCGAGTTTGAAATTTTATATAATGTTTTTGTAAATCGTGATTCCAAGGATGTATTACATTGTTTCAACAATGAAAGTGGTTATTTCAAATCTCCACGACAACGACTAAAATCATGCACAAATAGATTGTTTACTTTATTGTTATGATAGTTTCCATGGTAACTAAGCATGAATATTACACATGGGTAAAGTTTTTCCGGATGAGCCAATAGAGAGCTTCGACCTGATTACATTGAGTGTAAAATCACTTCTGTATCTTCTAAAGTAACGGAGATATGCGAGTTTGAAATTTTATATAATGTTTTTGTAAATCGTAATTCCAAGGATGTATTACATTGTTTCAACAATGAAAGTGGTTATTTAAATCTCCACGACAACGACTACAATCATGCACAAATAGATTGTTTACTTTATTGTTATGATAGTTTCCATGGTAACTAAGCATGAATATTACACATGGGTAAAGTTTTTCCGGATGAGCCAATAGAGAGCTTCGACCTGATTACATTGAGTGTAAAATCACTTCTGTATCTTCTAAAGTAACGGAGATATGCGAGTTTGAAATTTTATATAATGTTTTCGTAAAACGTGATTCCAAGGATGTATTACATTGTTTCAACAATGAAAGTGGTTATTTCAAATCTCCACGACAACGACTACAATCATGCACAAATAGATTGTTTACTTTATTGTTATGATAGTTTCCATGGTAACTAAGCATGAATATTACACATGGGTAAAAATTTTCCGGATGAGCCAATAGAGAGCTTCAACATGATTACTTTGAGTGTAAAATCACTTCTTTATCTTCTATAGTAACGGAGATATGCGAGTTTGAAATGTTATATAATATTTTTGTTAGAAATGATTCCAAGGATGTATTACATTGTTTCAACAATGAAAGTGGTTATTTCAAATCTCCACGACAACGACTACAATCATGCACAAATAGATTGTTTACTTTATTGTTATGATAGTTTCCATGGTAACTAAGCATGAATATTACACATGGGTAAAAATTTTCCGGATGAGCCAATAGAGAGCTTCAACATGATTACTTTGAGTGTAAAATCACTTCTTTATCTTCTATAGTAACGGAGATATGCGAGTTTGAAATGTTATATAATATTTTTGTTAGAAATGATTCCAAGGATGTATTACATTGTTTCAACAATGAAAGTGGTTATTTCAAATCTCCACGACAACGACTACAATCATGCACAAATAGATTGTTTACTTTATTGTTATGATAGTTTCCATGGTAACTAAGCATGAATATTACACATGGGTAAAAATTTTCCGGATGAGCCAATAGAGAGCTTCGACCTGATTACATTAAGTGTAAAATCACATCTGTATCTTCTATAGTAACGGAGATATGCGAGTTTGAAATTTTATATAATGTTCTTGTTAGACGTGAATCCAAGGATGTATTACATTGTTTCAACAATGAGAGTGGTTATTTCAAATCTCCACGACAACGACTACAATCATGCAGAAATAGATTGTTTACTTTATTGTTATGATAGTTTCCATGGTAACTAAGCATGAATATTACACATGGGTAAAAATTTTTCCGGATGAGCCAATGGAGAGCTTCGACATGATTACATTGAGTGTAAAATCACTTCTTTATCTTCTATAGTAACGGAGATATGCGAGTTTGAAATTTTATATAATGTTTTTGTAAAACGTGATTCCAAGGATGTATTACATTGTTTCAACAATGAGAGTGGTTATTTCAAATCTCCACGAAAACGACTACAATCATGCACAAATAGATTGTTTACTTTATTGTTATGATAGTTTCCATGGTAACTAAGCATGAATATTACACATGGGTAAAAATTTTTCCGGATGAGCCAATGGAGAGCTTCGACATGATTACATTGAGTGTAAAATCACTTCTTTATCTTCTATAGTAACGGAGATATGCGAGTTTGAAATTTTATATAATGTTTTTGTTAGACGTGATTCCAAGGATGTATTACATTGTTTCAACAATGAGAGTGGTTATTTCAAATCTCCACGACAACGACTACAATCATGCACAAATAGATTGTTTACTTTATTGTTATGACACTTTCCATGGTAAATAAGCATGAATATTACACATGGGTAAATTTTTTTCCTGATGAGCCAATACAGAGCTTCGACATGATTACATTGAGTGTAAAATCACTTCTTTATCTTCTATAGTAACGGAGATATGCGAGTTTGAAATTTTATATAATGTTTTTGTAAATCGTAATTCCAAGGATGTATTACATTGTTTCAACAATGAAAGTGGTTATTTAAATCTCCACGACAACGACTACAATCATGCACAAATAGATTGTTTACTTTATTGTTATGATAGTTTCCATGGTAACTAAGCATGAATATTACACATGGGTAAAGTTTTTCCGGATGAGCCAATAGAGAGCTTCGACCTGATTACATTGAGTGTAAAATCACTTCTGTATCTTCTAAAGTAACGGAGATATGCGAGTTTGAAATTTTATATAATGTTTTCGTAAAACGTGATTCCAAGGATGTATTACATTGTTTCAACAATGAAAGTGGTTATTTCAAATCTCCACGACAACGACTAAAATCATGCACAAATAGATTGTTTACTTTATTGTTATGATAGTTTCCATGGTAACTAAGCATGAATATTACACATGGGTAAAGTTTTTCCGGATGAGCCAATAGAGAGCTTCGACCTGATTACATTGAGTGTAAAATCACTTCTGTATCTTCTAAAGTAACGGAGATATGCGAGTTTGAAATTTTATATAATGTTTTTGTAAATCGTAATTCCAAGGATGTATTACATTGTTTCAACAATGAAAGTGGTTATTTAAATCTCCACGACAACGACTACAATCATGCACAAATAGATTGTTTACTTTATTGTTATGATAGTTTCCATGGTAACTAAGCATGAATATTACACATGGGTAAAGTTTTTCCGGATGAGCCAATAGAGAGCTTCGACCTGATTACATTGAGTGTAAAATCACTTCTGTATCTTCTAAAGTAACGGAGATATGCGAGTTTGAAATTTTATATAATGTTTTCGTAAAACGTGATTCCAAGGATGTATTACATTGTTTCAACAATGAAAGTGGTTATTTCAAATCTCCACGACAACGACTACAATCATGCACAAATAGATTGTTTACTTTATTGTTATGATAGTTTCCATGGTAACTAAGCATGAATATTACACATGGGTAAAAATTTTCCGGATGAGCCAATAGAGAGCTTCAACATGATTACTTTGAGTGTAAAATCACTTCTTTATCTTCTATAGTAACGGAGATATGCGAGTTTGAAATGTTATATAATATTTTTGTTAGAAATGATTCCAAGGATGTATTACATTGTTTCAACAATGAAAGTGGTTATTTCAAATCTCCACGACAACGACTACAATCATGCACAAATAGATTGTTTACTTTATTGTTATGATAGTTTCCATGGTAACTAAGCATGAATATTACACATGGGTAAAAATTTTCCGGATGAGCCAATAGAGAGCTTCAACATGATTACTTTGAGTGTAAAATCACTTCTTTATCTTCTATAGTAACGGAGATATGCGAGTTTGAAATGTTATATAATATTTTTGTTAGAAATGATTCCAAGGATGTATTACATTGTTTCAACAATGAAAGTGGTTATTTCAAATCTCCACGACAACGACTACAATCATGCACAAATAGATTGTTTACTTTATTGTTATGATAGTTTCCATGGTAACTAAGCATGAATATTACACATGGGTAAAAATTTTCCGGATGAGCCAATAGAGAGCTTCGACCTGATTACATTAAGTGTAAAATCACATCTGTATCTTCTATAGTAACGGAGATATGCGAGTTTGAAATTTTATATAATGTTCTTGTTAGACGTGAATCCAAGGATGTATTACATTGTTTCAACAATGAGAGTGGTTATTTCAAATCTCCAAGAAAACGACTACAATCATGCAGAAATAGATTGTTTACTTTATTGTTATGATAGTTTCCATGGTAACTAAGCATGAATATTACACATGGGTAAAAATTTTTCCGGATGAGCCAATGGAGAGCTTCGACATGATTACATTGAGTGTAAAATCACTTCTTTATCTTCTATAGTAACGGAGATATGCGAGTTTGAAATTTTATATAATGTTTTTGTAAAACGTGATTCCAAGGATGTATTACATTGTTTCAACAATGAGAGTGGTTATTTCAAATCTCCACGAAAACGACTACAATCATGCACAAATAGATTGTTTACTTTATTGTTATGATAGTTTCCATGGTAACTAAGCATGAATATTACACATGGGTAAAAATTTTTCCGGATGAGCCAATGGAGAGCTTCGACATGATTACATTGAGTGTAAAATCACTTCTTTATCTTCTATAGTAACGGAGATATGCGAGTTTGAAATTTTATATAATGTTTTTGTTAGACGTGATTCCAAGGATGTATTACATTGTTTCAACAATGAGAGTGGTTATTTCAAATCTCCACGACAACGACTACAATCATGCACAAATAGATTGTTTACTTTATTGTTATGACACTTTCCATGGTAAATAAGCATGAATATTACACATGGGTAAATTTTTTTCCTGATGAGCCAATACAGAGCTTCGACATGATTACATTGAGTGTAAAATCACTTCTTTATCTTCTATAGTAACGGAGATATGCGAGTTTGAAATTTTATATAATGTTTTTGTAAATCGTAATTCCAAGGATGTATTACATTGTTTCAACAATGAAAGTGGTTATTTAAATCTCCACGACAACGACTACAATCATGCACAAATAGATTGTTTACTTTATTGTTATGATAGTTTCCATGGTAACTAAGCATGAATATTACACATGGGTAAAGTTTTTCCGGATGAGCCAATAGAGAGCTTCGACCTGATTACATTAAGTGTAAAATCACATCTGTATCTTCTATAGTAACGGAGATATGCGAGTTTGAAATGTTATATAATATTTTTGTTAGAAATGATTTCAAGGATGTATTACATTGTTTCAACAATGAAAGTGGTTATTTCAAATCTCCACGACAACGACTAAAATCATGCACAAATAGATTGTTTACTTTATTGTTATGATAGTTCCCATGGTAACTAAGCATGAATATTACACATGGGTAAAAATTTTTCCGGATGAGCCAATAGAGAGCTTCGACATGATTACATTGAGTGTAAAATCACTTCTTTATCTTCTATAGTAACGGAGATGTGCGAGTTTGAAATTTTATATAATGTTTTTGTAAAACGTGATTCCAAGGATGTATTACATTGTTTCAACAATGAGAGTGGTTATTTCAAATCTCCAAGAAAACGACTACAATCATGCAGAAATAGATTGTTTACTTTATTGTTATGATAGTTTCCATGGTAACTAAGCATGAATATTACACATGGGTAAAAATTTTTCCGGATGAGCCAATGGAGAGCTTCGACATGATTACATTGAGTGTAAAATCACTTCTTTATCTTCTATAGTAACGGAGATATGCGAGTTTGAAATTTTATATAATGTTTTTGTAAAACGTGATTCCAAGGATGTATTACATTGTTTCAACAATGAGAGTGGTTATTTCAAATCTCCACGAAAACGACTACAATCATGCACAAATAGATTGTTTACTTTATTGTTATGATAGTTTCCATGGTAACTAAGCATGAATATTACACATGGGTAAAAATTTTTCCGGATGAGCCAATGGAGAGCTTCGACATGATTACATTGAGTGTAAAATCACTTCTTTATCTTCTATAGTAACGGAGATATGCGAGTTTGAAATTTTATATAATGTTTTTGTTAGACGTGATTCCAAGGATGTATTACATTGTTTCAACAATGAGAGTGGTTATTTCAAATCTCCACGACAACGACTACAATCATGCACAAATAGATTGTTTACTTTATTGTTATGACACTTTCCATGGTAAATAAGCATGAATATTACACATGGGTAAATTTTTTTCCTGATGAGCCAATACAGAGCTTCGACATGATTACATTGAGTGTAAAATCACTTCTTTATCTTCTATAGTAACGGAGATATGCGAGTTTGAAATTTTATATAATGTTTTTGTAAATCGTAATTCCAAGGATGTATTACATTGTTTCAACAATGAAAGTGGTTATTTAAATCTCCACGACAACGACTACAATCATGCACAAATAGATTGTTTACTTTATTGTTATGATAGTTTCCATGGTAACTAAGCATGAATATTACACATGGGTAAAGTTTTTCCGGATGAGCCAATAGAGAGCTTCGACCTGATTACATTAAGTGTAAAATCACATCTGTATCTTCTATAGTAACGGAGATATGCGAGTTTGAAATGTTATATAATATTTTTGTTAGAAATGATTTCAAGGATGTATTACATTGTTTCAACAATGAAAGTGGTTATTTCAAATCTCCACGACAACGACTAAAATCATGCACAAATTGATTGTTTACTTTATTGTTATGATAGTTCCCATGGTAACTAAGCATGAATATTACACATGGGTAAAAATTTTTCCGGATGAGCCAATAGAGAGCTTCGACATGATTACATTGAGTGTAAAATCACTTCTTTATCTTCTATAGTAACGGAGATGTGCGAGTTTGAAATTTTATATAATGTTTTTGTAAAACGTGATTCCAAGGATGTATTACATTGTTTCAACAATGAGAGTGGTTATTTCAAATCTCCACGAAAACGACTACAATCATGCACAAATAGATTGTTTACTTTATTGTTATGATAGTTTCCATGGTAACTAAGCATGAATATTACACATGGGTAAAAAATTTTTCCGGATGAGCCAATAGAGAGCTTCGACATGATTACATTGAGTGTAAAATCACTTCTTTATCTTCTATAGTAACGGAGATATGCGAGTTTGAAATTTTATATAATGTTTTTGTAAATCGTAATTCCAAGGATGTATTACATTGTTTCAACAATGAAAGTGGTTATTTAAATCTCCACGACAACGACTACAATCATGCACAAATAGATTGTTTACTTTATTGTTATGATAGTTTCCATGGTAACTAAGCATGAATATTACACATGGGTAAAAAATTTTTCCGGATGAGCCAATAGAGAGCTTCGACATGATTACATTGAGTGTAAAATCACTTCTTTATCTTCTATAGTAACGGAGATGTGCGAGTTTGAAATTTTATATAATGTTTTTGTAAAACGTGATTCCAAGGATGTATTACATTGTTTCAACAATGAGAGTGGTTATTTCAAATCTCCACGAAAACGACTACAATCATGCACAAATAGATTGTTTACTTTATTGTTATGATAGTTTCCATGGTAACTAAGCATGAATATTACACATGGGTAAAAATTTTTCCGGATGAGCCAATAGAGAGCTTCGACATGATTACATTGAGTGTAAAATCACTTCTTTATCTTCTATAGTAACGGAGATATGCGAGTTTGAAATTTTATATAATGTTTTTGTAAAACGTGATTCCAAGGATGTGTTACATTGTTTCAACAATGAGAGTGGTTATTTCAAATCTCCACGAAAACGACTACAATCATGCACAAATAGATTGTTTACTTTATTGTTATGATAGTTTCCATGGTAACTAAGCATGAATATTACACATGGGTAAAGTTTTTCCGGATGAGCCAATAGAGAGCTTCGACCTGATTACATTGAGTGTAAAATCACTTCTGTATCTTCTAAAGTAACGGAGATATGCGAGTTTGAAATTTTATATAATGTTTTCGTAAAACGTGATTCCAAGGATGTATTACATTGTTTCAACAATGAAAGTGGTTATTTCAAATCTCCACGACAACGACTAAAATCATGCACAAATAGATTGTTTACTTTATTGTTATGATAGTTTCCATGGTAACTAAGCATGAATATTACACATGGGTAAAGTTTTTCCGGATGAGCCAATAGAGAGCTTCGACCTGATTACATTGAGTGTAAAATCACTTCTGTATCTTCTAAAGTAACGGAGATATGCGAGTTTGAAATTTTATATAATGTTTTTGTAAATCGTAATTCCAAGGATGTATTACATTGTTTCAACAATGAAAGTGGTTATTTAAATCTCCACGACAACGACTACAATCATGCACAAATAGATTGTTTACTTTATTGTTATGATAGTTTCCATGGTAACTAAGCATGAATATTACACATGGGTAAAGTTTTTCCGGATGAGCCAATAGAGAGCTTCGACCTGATTACATTGAGTGTAAAATCACTTCTGTATCTTCTAAAGTAACGGAGATATGCGAGTTTGAAATTTTATATAATGTTTTCGTAAAACGTGATTCCAAGGATGTATTACATTGTTTCAACAATGAAAGTGGTTATTTCAAATCTCCACGACAACGACTACAATCATGCACAAATAGATTGTTTACTTTATTGTTATGATAGTTTCCATGGTAACTAAGCATGAATATTACACATGGGTAAAAATTTTCCGGATGAGCCAATAGAGAGCTTCAACATGATTACTTTGAGTGTAAAATCACTTCTTTATCTTCTATAGTAACGGAGATATGCGAGTTTGAAATGTTATATAATATTTTTGTTAGAAATGATTCCAAGGATGTATTACATTGTTTCAACAATGAAAGTGGTTATTTCAAATCTCCACGACAACGACTACAATCATGCACAAATAGATTGTTTACTTTATTGTTATGATAGTTTCCATGGTAACTAAGCATGAATATTACACATGGGTAAAAATTTTCCGGATGAGCCAATAGAGAGCTTCAACATGATTACTTTGAGTGTAAAATCACTTCTTTATCTTCTATAGTAACGGAGATATGCGAGTTTGAAATGTTATATAATATTTTTGTTAGAAATGATTCCAAGGATGTATTACATTGTTTCAACAATGAAAGTGGTTATTTCAAATCTCCACGACAACGACTACAATCATGCACAAATAGATTGTTTACTTTATTGTTATGATAGTTTCCATGGTAACTAAGCATGAATATTACACATGGGTAAAAATTTTCCGGATGAGCCAATAGAGAGCTTCGACCTGATTACATTAAGTGTAAAATCACATCTGTATCTTCTATAGTAACGGAGATATGCGAGTTTGAAATTTTATATAATGTTCTTGTTAGACGTGAATCCAAGGATGTATTACATTGTTTCAACAATGAGAGTGGTTATTTCAAATCTCCAAGAAAACGACTACAATCATGCAGAAATAGATTGTTTACTTTATTGTTATGATAGTTTCCATGGTAACTAAGCATGAATATTACACATGGGTAAAAATTTTTCCGGATGAGCCAATGGAGAGCTTCGACATGATTACATTGAGTGTAAAATCACTTCTTTATCTTCTATAGTAACGGAGATATGCGAGTTTGAAATTTTATATAATGTTTTTGTAAAACGTGATTCCAAGGATGTATTACATTGTTTCAACAATGAGAGTGGTTATTTCAAATCTCCACGAAAACGACTACAATCATGCACAAATAGATTGTTTACTTTATTGTTATGATAGTTTCCATGGTAACTAAGCATGAATATTACACATGGGTAAAAATTTTTCCGGATGAGCCAATGGAGAGCTTCGACATGATTACATTGAGTGTAAAATCACTTCTTTATCTTCTATAGTAACGGAGATATGCGAGTTTGAAATTTTATATAATGTTTTTGTTAGACGTGATTCCAAGGATGTATTACATTGTTTCAACAATGAGAGTGGTTATTTCAAATCTCCACGACAACGACTACAATCATGCACAAATAGATTGTTTACTTTATTGTTATGACACTTTCCATGGTAAATAAGCATGAATATTACACATGGGTAAATTTTTTTCCTGATGAGCCAATACAGAGCTTCGACATGATTACATTGAGTGTAAAATCACTTCTTTATCTTCTATAGTAACGGAGATATGCGAGTTTGAAATTTTATATAATGTTTTTGTAAATCGTAATTCCAAGGATGTATTACATTGTTTCAACAATGAAAGTGGTTATTTAAATCTCCACGACAACGACTACAATCATGCACAAATAGATTGTTTACTTTATTGTTATGATAGTTTCCATGGTAACTAAGCATGAATATTACACATGGGTAAAGTTTTTCCGGATGAGCCAATAGAGAGCTTCGACCTGATTACATTAAGTGTAAAATCACATCTGTATCTTCTATAGTAACGGAGATATGCGAGTTTGAAATGTTATATAATATTTTTGTTAGAAATGATTTCAAGGATGTATTACATTGTTTCAACAATGAAAGTGGTTATTTCAAATCTCCACGACAACGACTAAAATCATGCACAAATAGATTGTTTACTTTATTGTTATGATAGTTCCCATGGTAACTAAGCATGAATATTACACATGGGTAAAAATTTTTCCGGATGAGCCAATAGAGAGCTTCGACATGATTACATTGAGTGTAAAATCACTTCTTTATCTTCTATAGTAACGGAGATGTGCGAGTTTGAAATTTTATATAATGTTTTTGTAAAACGTGATTCCAAGGATGTATTACATTGTTTCAACAATGAGAGTGGTTATTTCAAATCTCCACGAAAACGACTACAATCATGCACAAATAGATTGTTTACTTTATTGTTATGATAGTTTCCATGGTAACTAAGCATGAATATTACACATGGGTAAAAAATTTTTCCGGATGAGCCAATAGAGAGCTTCGACATGATTACATTGAGTGTAAAATCACTTCTTTATCTTCTATAGTAACGGAGATATGCGAGTTTGAAATTTTATATAATGTTTTTGTAAATCGTAATTCCAAGGATGTATTACATTGTTTCAACAATGAAAGTGGTTATTTAAATCTCCACGACAACGACTACAATCATGCACAAATAGATTGTTTACTTTATTGTTATGATAGTTTCCATGGTAACTAAGCATGAATATTACACATGGGTAAAAATTTTTCCGGATGAGCCAATAGAGAGCTTCGACATGATTACATTGAGTGTAAAATCACTTCTTTATCTTCTATAGTAACGGAGATATGCGAGTTTTAAATTTTATATAATGTTTTTGTTAGACGTGATTCCAAGGATGTATTACATTGTTTCAACAATGAGAGTGGTTATTTCAAATCTCCACGAAAACGACTACAATCATGCACAAATAGATTGTTTACTTTATTGTTATGACACTTTCCATGGTAAATAAGCATGAATATTACACATGGGTAAATTTTTTTCCTGATGAGCCAATAGAGAGCTTCGACATGATTACATTGAGTGTAAAATCACTTCTTTATCTTCTATAGTAACGGAGATATGCGAGTTTGAAATTTTATATAATGTTTTCGTAAAACGTGATTCCAAGGATGTGTTACATTGTTTCAACAATGAGAGTGGTTATTTCAAATCTCCACGAAAACGACTACAATCATGCACAAATAGATTGTTTACTTTATTGTTATGATAGTTTCCATGGTAACTAAGCATGAATATTACACATGGGTAAAGTTTTTCCGGATGAGCCAATAGAGAGCTTCGACCTGATTACATTGAGTGTAAAATCACTTCTGTATCTTCTAAAGTAACGGAGATATGCGAGTTTGAAATTTTATATAATGTTTTCGTAAAACGTGATTCCAAGGATGTATTACATTGTTTCAACAATGAAAGTGGTTATTTCAAATCTCCACGACAACGACTAAAATCATGCACAAATAGATTGTTTACTTTATTGTTATGATAGTTTCCATGGTAACTAAGCATGAATATTACACATGGGTAAAATTTTTCCGCATGAGCCAATAGAGAGCTTCGACCTGATTACATTAAGTGTAAAATCACATCTGTATCTTCTATAGTAACGGAGATATGCGAGTTTGAAAGTTTATATAATGTTTTTGTAAAACGTGATTCCAAGGATGTATTACATTGTTTCAACAATGAAAGTGGTTATTTCAAATCTCCACGACAACGACTACAATCATGCACAAATAGATTGTTTACTTTATTGTTATGATAGTTTCCATGGTAACTAAGCATGAATATTACACATGGGTAAAAATTTTCCGGATGAGCCAATAGAGAGCTTCAACATGATTACATTGAGTGTAAAATCACTTCTTTATCTTCTATAGTAACGGAGATATGCGAGTTTGAAATTTTATATAATGTTTTTGTAAAACGTGATTCCAAGGATGTATTACATTGTTTCAACAATGAGAGTGGTTATTTCAAATCTCCACGAAAACGACTACAATCATGCACAAATAGATTGTTTACTTTATTGTTATGATAGTTTCCATGGTAACTAAGCATGAATATTACACATGGGTAAAGATTTTCCGGATGAGCCAATAGAGAGCTTCGACCTGATTACATTGAGTGTAAAATCACTTCTGTATCTTCTAAAGTAACGGAGATATGCGAGTTTGAAATTTTATATAATGTTTTTGTAAATCGTAATTCCAAGGATGTATTACATTGTTTCAACAATGAAAGTGGTTATTTAAATCTCCACGACAACGACTACAATCATGCACAAATAGATTGTTTACTTTATTGTTATGATAGTTTCCATGGTAACTAAGCATGAATATTACACATGGGTAAAAATTTTCCGGATGAGCCAATAGAGAGCTTCAACATGATTACTTTGAGTGTAAAATCACTTCTTTATCTTCTATAGTAACGGAGATATGCGAGTTTGAAATGTTATATAATATTTTTGTTAGAAATGATTCCAAGGATGTATTACATTGTTTCAACAATGAAAGTGGTTATTTCAAATCTCCACGACAACGACTAAAATCATGCACAAATAGATTGTTTACTTTATTGTTATGATAGTTCCCATGGTAACTAAGCATGAATATTACACATGGGTAAAAATTTTTCCGGATGAGCCAATAGAGAGCTTCGACATGATTACATTGAGTGTAAAATCACTTCTTTATCTTCTATAGTAACGGAGATGTGCGAGTTTGAAATTTTATATAATGTTTTTGTAAAACGTGATTCCAAGGATGTATTACATTGTTTCAACAATGAGAGTGGTTATTTCAAATCTCCACGAAAACGACTACAATCATGCACAAATAGATTGTTTACTTTATTGTTATGATAGTTTCCATGGTAACTAAGCATGAATATTACACATGGGTAAAAAATTTTTCCGGATGAGCCAATAGAGAGCTTCGACATGATTACATTGAGTGTAAAATCACTTCTTTATCTTCTATAGTAACGGAGATATGCGAGTTTGAAATTTTATATAATGTTTATGTTAGACGTGATTCCAAGGATGTATTACATTGTTTCAACAATGAGAGTGGTTATTTCAAATCTAAACGACAACGACTACAATCATGCACAAATAGATTGTTTACTTTATTGTTATGACACTTTCCATGGTAAATAAGCATGAATATTACACATGGGTAAAAATTTTTCCGGATGAGCCAATAGAGAGCTTCGACATGATTACATTGAGTGTAAAATCACTTCTTTATCTTCTATAGTAACGGAGATGTGCGAGTTTGAAATTTTATATAATGTTTTTGTAAAACGTGATTCCAAGGATGTATTACATTGTTTCAACAATGAGAGTGGTTATTTCAAATCTCCACGAAAACGACTACAATCATGCACAAATAGATTGTTTACTTTATTGTTATGATAGTTTCCATGGTAACGAAGCATGAATATTACACATGGGTAAAAAATTTTTCCGGATGAGCCAATAGAGAGCTTCGACATGATTACATTGAGTGTAAAATCACTTCTTTATCTTCTATAGTAACGGAGATATGCGAGTTTGAAATTTTATATAATGTTTTTGTTAGACGTGATTCCAAGGATGTATTACATTGTTTCAACAATGAGAGTGGTTATTTCAAATCTCCACGACAACGACTACAATCATGCACAAATAGATTGTTTACTTTATTGTTATGACACTTTCCATGGTAAATAAGCATGAATATTACACATGGGTAAATTTTTTTCCTGATGAGCCAATAGAGAGCTTCGACATGATTACATTGAGTGTAAAATCACTTCTTTATCTTCTATAGTAACGGAGATATGCGAGTTTGAAATTTTATATAATGTTTTTGTAAATCGTAATTCCAAGGATGTATTACATTGTTTCAACAATGAAAGTGGTTATTTAAATCTCCACGACAACGACTACAATCATGCACAAATAGATTGTTTACTTTATTGTTATGATAGTTTCCATGGTAACTAAGCATGAATATTACACATGGGTAAAAATTTTTCCGGATGAGCCAATAGAGAGCTTCGACATGATTACATTGAGTGTAAAATCACTTCTTTATCTTCTATAGTAACGGAGATATGCGAGTTTTAAATTTTATATAATGTTTTTGTTAGACGTGATTCCAAGGATGTATTACATTGTTTCAACAATGAGAGTGGTTATTTCAAATCTCCACGAAAACGACTACAATCATGCACAAATAGATTGTTTACTTTATTGTTATGACACTTTCCATGGTAAATAAGCATGAATATTACACATGGGTAAATTTTTTTCCTGATGAGCCAATAGAGAGCTTCGACATGATTACATTGAGTGTAAAATCACTTCTTTATCTTCTATAGTAACGGAGATATGCGAATTTGAAATTTTATATAATGTTTTTGTAAAACGTGATTCCAAGGATGTGTTACATTGTTTCAACAATGAGAGTGGTTATTTCAAATCTCCACGAAAACGACTACAATCATGCACAAATAGATTGTTTACTTTATTGTTATGATAGTTTCCATGGTAACTAAGCATGAATATTACACATGGGTAAAGTTTTTCCGGATGAGCCAATAGAGAGCTTCGACCTGATTACATTGAGTGTAAAATCACTTCTGTATCTTCTAAAGTAACGGAGATATGCGAGTTTGAAATTTTATATAATGTTTTCGTAAAACGTGATTCCAAGGATGTATTACATTGTTTCAACAATGAAAGTGGTTATTTCAAATCTCCACGACAACGACTAAAATCATGCACAAATAGATTGTTTACTTTATTGTTATGATAGTTTCCATGGTAACTAAGCATGAATATTACACATGGGTAAAATTTTTCCGCATGAGCCAATAGAGAGCTTCGACCTGATTACATTAAGTGTAAAATCACATCTGTATCTTCTATAGTAACGGAGATATGCGAGTTTGAAAGTTTATATAATGTTTTTGTAAAACGTGATTCCAAGGATGTATTACATTGTTTCAACAATGAAAGTGGTTATTTCAAATCTCCACGACAACGACTACAATCATGCACAAATAGATTGTTTACTTTATTGTTATGATAGTTTCCATGGTAACTAAGCATGAATATTACACATGGGTAAAAATTTTCCGGATGAGCCAATAGAGAGCTTCAACATGATTACATTGAGTGTAAAATCACTTCTTTATCTTCTATAGTAACGGAGATATGCGAGTTTGAAATTTTATATAATGTTTTTGTTAGACGTGATTCCAAGGATGTATTACATTGTTTCAACAATGAGAGTGGTTATTTCAAATCTCCACGAAAACGACTACAATCATGCACAAATAGATTGTTTACTTTATTGTTATGACACTTTCCATGGTAAATAAGCATGAATATTACACATGGGTAAAATTTTTTTCCTGATGAGCCAATAGAGAGCTTCGACATGATTACATTGAGTGTAAAATCACTTCTTTATCTTCTATAGTAACGGAGATATGCGAATTTGAAATTTTATATAATGTTTTTGTAAAACGTGATTCCAAGGATGTGTTACATTGTTTCAACAATGAGAGTGGTTATTTCAAATCTCCACGAAAACGACTACAATCATGCACAAATAGATTGTTTACTTTATTGTTATGATAGTTTCCATGGTAACTAAGCATGAATATTACACATGGGTAAAGTTTTTCCGGATGAGCCAATAGAGAGCTTCGACCTGATTACATTGAGTGTAAAATCACTTCTGTATCTTCTAAAGTAACGGAGATATGCGAGTTTGAAATTTTATATAATGTTTTCGTAAAACGTGATTCCAAGGATGTATTACATTGTTTCAACAATGAAAGTGGTTATTTCAAATCTCCACGACAACGACTAAAATCATGCACAAATAGATTGTTTACTTTATTGTTATGATAGTTTCCATGGTAACTAAGCATGAATATTACACAAGGGTAAAGTTTTTCCGGATGAGCCAATAGAGAGCTTCGACCTGATTACATTGAGTGTAAAATCACTTCTGTATCTTCTAAAGTAACGGAGATATGCGAGTTTGAAATTTTATATAATGTTTTCGTAAAACGTGATTCCAAGGATGTATTACATTGTTTCAACAATGAAAGTGGTTATTTCAAATCTCCACGACAACGACTAAAATCATGCACAAATAGATTGTTTACTTTATTGTTATGATAGTTTCCATGGTAACTAAGCATGAATATTACACATGGGTAAAATTTTTCCGCATGAGCCAATAGAGAGCTTCGACCTGATTACATTAAGTGTAAAATCACATCTGTATCTTCTATAGTAACGGAGATATGCGAGTTTGAAAGTTTATATAATGTTTTTGTAAAACGTGATTCCAAGGATGTATTACATTGTTTCAACAATGAAAGTGGTTATTTCAAATCTCCACGACAACGACTACAATCATGCACAAATAGATTGTTTACTTTATTGTTATGATAGTTTCCATGGTAACTAAGCATGAATATTACACATGGGTAAAAATTTTCCGGATGAGCCAATAGAGAGCTTCAACATGATTACATTGAGTGTAAAATCACTTCTTTATCTTCTATAGTAACGGAGATATGCGAGTTTGAAATTTTATATAATGTTTTTGTAAAACGTGATTCCAAGGATGTATTACATTGTTTCAACAATGAGAGTGGTTATTTCAAATCTCCACGATAACGACTACAATCATGCACAAATAGATTGTTTACTTTATTGTTATGACACTTTCCATGGTAAATAAGCATGAATATTACACATGGGTAAATTTTTTTCCTGATGAGCCAATAGAGAGCTTCGACATGATTACATTGAGTGTAAAATCACTTCTTTATCTTCTATAGTAACGGAGATATGCGAATTTGAAATTTTATATAATGTTTTTGTAAAACGTGATTCCAAGGATGTATTACATTGTTTCAACAATGAAAGTGGTTATTTCAAATCTCCACGACAACGACTAAAATCATGCACAAATAGATTGTTTACTTTATTGTTATGATAGTTTCCATGGTAACTAAGCATGAATATTACACATGGGTAAAATTTTTCCGCATGAGCCAATAGAGAGCTTCGACCTGATTACATTAAGTGTAAAATCACATCTGTATCTTCTATAGTAACGGAGATATGCGAGTTTGAAAGTTTATATAATGTTTTTGTAAAACGTGATTCCAAGGATGTATTACATTGTTTCAACAATGAAAGTGGTTATTTCAAATCTCCACGACAACGACTACAATCATGCACAAATAGATTGTTTACTTTATTGTTATGATAGTTTCCATGGTAACTAAGCATGAATATTACACATGGGTAAAAATTTTCCGGATGAGCCAATAGAGAGCTTCAACATGATTACATTGAGTGTAAAATCACTTCTTTATCTTCTATAGTAACGGAGATATGCGAGTTTGAAATTTTATATAATGTTTTTGTTAGACGTGATTCCAAGGATGTATTACATTGTTTCAACAATGAGAGTGGTTATTTCAAATCTCCACGAAAACGACTACAATCATGCACAAATAGATTGTTTACTTTATTGTTATGACACTTTCCATGGTAAATAAGCATGAATATTACACATGGGTAAAATTTTTTTCCTGATGAGCCAATAGAGAGCTTCGACATGATTACATTGAGTGTAAAATCACTTCTTTATCTTCTATAGTAACGGAGATATGCGAATTTGAAATTTTATATAATGTTTTTGTAAAACGTGATTCCAAGGATGTGTTACATTGTTTCAACAATGAGAGTGGTTATTTCAAATCTCCACGAAAACGACTACAATCATGCACAAATAGATTGTTTACTTTATTGTTATGATAGTTTCCATGGTAACTAAGCATGAATATTACACATGGGTAAAGTTTTTCCGGATGAGCCAATAGAGAGCTTCGACCTGATTACATTGAGTGTAAAATCACTTCTGTATCTTCTAAAGTAACGGAGATATGCGAGTTTGAAATTTTATATAATGTTTTCGTAAAACGTGATTCCAAGGATGTATTACATTGTTTCAACAATGAAAGTGGTTATTTCAAATCTCCACGACAACGACTAAAATCATGCACAAATAGATTGTTTACTTTATTGTTATGATAGTTTCCATGGTAACTAAGCATGAATATTACACAAGGGTAAAGTTTTTCCGGATGAGCCAATAGAGAGCTTCGACCTGATTACATTGAGTGTAAAATCACTTCTGTATCTTCTAAAGTAACGGAGATATGCGAGTTTGAAATTTTATATAATGTTTTCGTAAAACGTGATTCCAAGGATGTATTACATTGTTTCAACAATGAAAGTGGTTATTTCAAATCTCCACGACAACGACTAAAATCATGCACAAATAGATTGTTTACTTTATTGTTATGATAGTTTCCATGGTAACTAAGCATGAATATTACACATGGGTAAAATTTTTCCGCATGAGCCAATAGAGAGCTTCGACCTGATTACATTAAGTGTAAAATCACATCTGTATCTTCTATAGTAACGGAGATATGCGAGTTTGAAAGTTTATATAATGTTTTTGTAAAACGTGATTCCAAGGATGTATTACATTGTTTCAACAATGAAAGTGGTTATTTCAAATCTCCACGACAACGACTAAAATCATGCACAAATAGATTGTTTACTTTATTGTTATGATAGTTTCCATGGTAACTAAGCATGAATATTACACAAGGGTAAAGTTTTTCCGGATGAGCCAATAGAGAGCTTCGACCTGATTACATTGAGTGTAAAATCACTTCTGTATCTTCTAAAGTAACGGAGATATGCGAGTTTGAAATTTTATATAATGTTTTCGTAAAACGTGATTCCAAGGATGTATTACATTGTTTCAACAATGAAAGTGGTTATTTCAAATCTCCACGACAACGACTAAAATCATGCACAAATAGATTGTTTACTTTATTGTTATGATAGTTTCCATGGTAACTAAGCATGAATATTACACATGGGTAAAATTTTTCCGCATGAGCCAATAGAGAGCTTCGACCTGATTACATTAAGTGTAAAATCACATCTGTATCTTCTATAGTAACGGAGATATGCGAGTTTGAAAGTTTATATAATGTTTTTGTAAAACGTGATTCCAAGGATGTATTACATTGTTTCAACAATGAAAGTGGTTATTTCAAATCTCCACGACAACGACTACAATCATGCACAAATAGATTGTTTACTTTATTGTTATGATAGTTTCCATGGTAACTAAGCATGAATATTACACATGGGTAAAAATTTTCCGGATGAGCCAATAGAGAGCTTCGACCTGATTACATTGAGTGTAAAATCACTTCTGTATCTTCTAAAGTAACGGAGATATGCGAGTTTGAAATTTTATATAATGTTTTCGTAAAACGTGATTCCAAGGATGTATTACATTGTTTCAACAATGAAAGTGGTTATTTCAAATCTCCACGACAACGACTAAAATCATGCACAAATAGATTGTTTACTTTATTGTTATGATAGTTTCCATGGTAACTAAGCATGAATATTACACAAGGGTAAAGTTTTTCCGGATGAGCCAATAGAGAGCTTCGACCTGATTACATTGAGTGTAAAATCACTTCTGTATCTTCTAAAGTAACGGAGATATGCGAGTTTGAAATTTTATATAATGTTTTCGTAAAACGTGATTCCAAGGATGTATTACATTGTTTCAACAATGAAAGTGGTTATTTCAAATCTCCACGACAACGACTAAAATCATGCACAAATAGATTGTTTACTTTATTGTTATGATAGTTTCCATGGTAACTAAGCATGAATATTACACATGGGTAAAATTTTTCCGCATGAGCCAATAGAGAGCTTCGACCTGATTACATTAAGTGTAAAATCACATCTGTATCTTCTATAGTAACGGAGATATGCGAGTTTGAAAGTTTATATAATGTTTTTGTAAAACGTGATTCCAAGGATGTATTACATTGTTTCAACAATGAAAGTGGTTATTTCAAATCTCCACGACAACGACTACAATCATGCACAAATAGATTGTTTACTTTATTGTTATGATAGTTTCCATGGTAACTAAGCATGAATATTACACATGGGTAAAAATTTTCCGGATGAGCCAATAGAGAGCTTCAACATGATTACATTGAGTGTAAAATCACTTCTTTATCTTCTATAGTAACGGAGATATGCGAGTTTGAAATTTTATATAATGTTTTTGTCAAACGTGATTCCAAGGATGTATTACATTGTTTCAACAATGAGAGTGGTTATTTCAAATCTCCACGATAACGACTACAATCATGCACAAATAGATTGTTTACTTTATTGTTATGACACTTTCCATGGTAAATAAGCATGAATATTACACATGGGTAAATTTTTTTCCTGATGAGCCAATAGAGAGCTTCGACATGATTACATTGAGTGTAAAATCACTTCTTTATCTTCTATAGTAACGGAGATATGCGAATTTGAAATTTTATATAATGTTTTTGTAAAACGTGATTCCAAGGATGTATTACATTGTTTCAACAATGAAAGTGGTTATTTCAAATCTCCACGACAACGACTAAAATCATGCACAAATAGATTGTTTACTTTATTGTTATGATAGTTTCCATGGTAACTAAGCATGAATATTACACATGGGTAAAATTTTTCCGCATGAGCCAATAGAGAGCTTCGACCTGATTACATTAAGTGTAAAATCACATCTGTATCTTCTATAGTAACGGAGATATGCGAGTTTGAAAGTTTATATAATGTTTTTGTAAAACGTGATTCCAAGGATGTATTACATTGTTTCAACAATGAAAGTGGTTATTTCAAATCTCCACGACAACGACTACAATCATGCACAAATAGATTGTTTACTTTATTGTTATGATAGTTTCCATGGTAACTAAGCATGAATATTACACATGGGTAAAAATTTTCCGGATGAGCCAATAGAGAGCTTCAACATGATTACATTGAGTGTAAAATCACTTCTTTATCTTCTATAGTAACGGAGATATGCGAGTTTGAAATTTTATATAATGTTTTTGTAAAACGTGATTCCAAGGATGTATTACATTGTTTCAACAATGAGAGTGGTTATTTCAAATCTCCACGATAACGACTACAATCATGCACAAATAGATTGTTTACTTTATTGTTATGACACTTTCCATGGTAAATAAGCATGAATATTACACATGGGTAAATTTTTTTCCTGATGAGCCAATAGAGAGCTTCGACATGATTACATTGAGTGTAAAATCACTTCTTTATCTTCTATAGTAACGGAGATATGCGAATTTGAAATTTTATATAATGTTTTTGTAAAACGTGATTCCAAGGATGTATTACATTGTTTCAACAATGAAAGTGGTTATTTCAAATCTCCACGACAACGACTAAAATCATGCACAAATAGATTGTTTACTTTATTGTTATGATAGTTTCCATGGTAACTAAGCATGAATATTACACATGGGTAAAATTTTTCCGCATGAGCCAATAGAGAGCTTCGACCTGATTACATTAAGTGTAAAATCACATCTGTATCTTCTATAGTAACGGAGATATGCGAGTTTGAAAGTTTATATAATGTTTTTGTAAAACGTGATTCCAAGGATGTATTACATTGTTTCAACAATGAAAGTGGTTATTTCAAATCTCCACGACAACGACTACAATCATGCACAAATAGATTGTTTACTTTATTGTTATGATAGTTTCCATGGTAACTAAGCATGAATATTACACATGGGTAAAAATTTTCCGGATGAGCCAATAGAGAGCTTCAACATGATTACATTGAGTGTAAAATCACTTCTTTATCTTCTATAGTAACGGAGATATGCGAGTTTGAAATTTTATATAATGTTTTTGTTAGACGTGATTCCAAGGATGTATTACATTGTTTCAACAATGAGAGTGGTTATTTCAAATCTCCACGAAAACGACTACAATCATGCACAAATAGATTGTTTACTTTATTGTTATGACACTTTCCATGGTAAATAAGCATGAATATTACACATGGGTAAAATTTTTTTCCTGATGAGCCAATAGAGAGCTTCGACATGATTACATTGAGTGTAAAATCACTTCTTTATCTTCTATAGTAACGGAGATATGCGAATTTGAAATTTTATATAATGTTTTTGTAAAACGTGATTCCAAGGATGTGTTACATTGTTTCAACAATGAGAGTGGTTATTTCAAATCTCCACGAAAACGACTACAATCATGCACAAATAGATTGTTTACTTTATTGTTATGATAGTTTCCATGGTAACTAAGCATGAATATTACGCATGGGTAAAGTTTTTCCGGATGAGCCAATAGAGAGCTTCGACCTGATTACATTGAGTGTAAAATCACTTCTGTATCTTCTAAAGTAACGGAGATATGCGAGTTTGAAATTTTATATAATGTTTTCGTAAAACGTGATTCCAAGGATGTATTACATTGTTTCAACAATGAAAGTGGTTATTTCAAATCTCCACGACAACGACTAAAATCATGCACAAATAGATTGTTTACTTTATTGTTATGATAGTTTCCATGGTAACTAAGCATGAATATTACACAAGGGTAAAGTTTTTCCGGATGAGCCAATAGAGAGCTTCGACCTGATTACATTGAGTGTAAAATCACTTCTGTATCTTCTAAAGTAACGGAGATATGCGAGTTTGAAATTTTATATAATGTTTTCGTAAAACGTGATTCCAAGGATGTATTACATTGTTTCAACAATGAAAGTGGTTATTTCAAATCTCCACGACAACGACTAAAATCATGCACAAATAGATTGTTTACTTTATTGTTATGATAGTTTCCATGGTAACTAAGCATGAATATTACACATGGGTAAAATTTTTCCGCATGAGCCAATAGAGAGCTTCGACCTGATTACATTAAGTGTAAAATCACATCTGTATCTTCTATAGTAACGGAGATATGCGAGTTTGAAAGTTTATATAATGTTTTTGTAAAACGTGATTCCAAGGATGTATTACATTGTTTCAACAATGAAAGTGGTTATTTCAAATCTCCACGACAACGACTACAATCATGCACAAATAGATTGTTTACTTTATTGTTATGATAGTTTCCATGGTAACTAAGCATGAATATTACACATGGGTAAAAATTTTCCGGATGAGCCAATAGAGAGCTTCAACATGATTACATTGAGTGTAAAATCACTTCTTTATCTTCTATAGTAACGGAGATATGCGAGTTTGAAATTTTATATAATGTTTTTGTAAAACGTGATTCCAAGGATGTATTACATTGTTTCAACAATGAGAGTGGTTATTTCAAATCTCCACGATAACGACTACAATCATGCACAAATAGATTGTTTACTTTATTGTTATGACACTTTCCATGGTAAATAAGCATGAATATTACACATGGGTAAATTTTTTTCCTGATGAGCCAATAGAGAGCTTCGACATGATTACATTGAGTGTAAAATCACTTCTTTATCTTCTATAGTAACGGAGATATGCGAATTTGAAATTTTATATAATGTTTTTGTAAAACGTGATTCCAAGGATGTGTTACATTGTTTCAACAATGAGAGTGGTTATTTCAAATCTCCACGAAAACGACTACAATCATGCACAAATAGATTGTTTACTTTATTGTTATGATAGTTTCCATGGTAACTAAGCATGAATATTACACATGGGTAAAGTTTTTCCGGATGAGCCAATAGAGAGCTTCGACCTGATTACATTGAGTGTAAAATCACTTCTGTATCTTCTAAAGTAACGGAGATATGCGAGTTTGAAATTTTATATAATGTTTTCGTAAAACGTGATTCCAAGGATGTATTACATTGTTTCAACAATGAAAGTGGTTATTTCAAATCTCCACGACAACGACTAAAATCATGCACAAATAGATTGTTTACTTTATTGTTATGATAGTTTCCATGGTAACTAAGCATGAATATTACACATGGGTAAAATTTTTCCGCATGAGCCAATAGAGAGCTTCGACCTGATTACATTAAGTGTAAAATCACATCTGTATCTTCTATAGTAACGGAGATATGCGAGTTTGAAAGTTTATATAATGTTTTTGTAAAACGTGATTCCAAGGATGTATTACATTGTTTCAACAATGAAAGTGGTTATTTCAAATCTCCACGACAACGACTACAATCATGCACAAATAGATTGTTTACTTTATTGTTATGATAGTTTCCATGGTAACTAAGCATGAATATTACACATGGGTAAAAATTTTCCGGATGAGCCAATAGAGAGCTTCAACATGATTACATTGAGTGTAAAATCACTTCTTTATCTTCTATAGTAACGGAGATGTGCGAGTTTGAAATTTTATATAATGTTTTTGTAAAACGTGATTCCAAGGATGTATTACATTGTTTCAACAATGAGAGTGGTTATTTCAAATCTCCACGAAAACGACTACAATCATGCACAAATAGATTGTTTACTTTATTGTTATGATAGTTTCCATGGTAACTAAGCATGAATATTACACATGGGTAAAAAATTTTTCCGGATGAGCCAATAGAGAGCTTCGACATGATTACATTGAGTGTAAAATCACTTCTTTATCTTCTATAGTAACGGAGATATGCGAGTTTGAAATTTTATATAATGTTTTTGTAAATCGTAATTCCAAGGATGTATTACATTGTTTCAACAATGAAAGTGGTTATTTAAATCTCCACGACAACGACTACAATCATGCACAAATAGATTGTTTACTTTATTGTTATGATAGTTTCCATGGTAACTAAGCATGAATATTACACATGGGTAAAAATTTTTCCGGATGAGCCAATAGAGAGCTTCGACATGATTACATTGAGTGTAAAATCACTTCTTTATCTTCTATAGTAACGGAGATATGCGAGTTTTAAATTTTATATAATGTTTTTGTTAGACGTGATTCCAAGGATGTATTACATTGTTTCAACAATGAGAGTGGTTATTTCAAATCTCCACGAAAACGACTACAATCATGCACAAATAGATTGTTTACTTTATTGTTATGACACTTTCCATGGTAAATAAGCATGAATATTACACATGGGTAAATTTTTTTCCTGATGAGCCAATAGAGAGCTTCGACATGATTACATTGAGTGTAAAATCACTTCTTTATCTTCTATAGTAACGGAGATATGCGAATTTGAAATTTTATATAATGTTTTTGTAAAACGTGATTCCAAGGATGTGTTACATTGTTTCAACAATGAGAGTGGTTATTTCAAATCTCCACGAAAACGACTACAATCATGCACAAATAGATTGTTTACTTTATTGTTATGATAGTTTCCATGGTAACTAAGCATGAATATTACACATGGGTAAAGTTTTTCCGGATGAGCCAATAGAGAGCTTCGACCTGATTACATTGAGTGTAAAATCACTTCTGTATCTTCTAAAGTAACGGAGATATGCGAGTTTGAAATTTTATATAATGTTTTCGTAAAACGTGATTCCAAGGATGTATTACATTGTTTCAACAATGAAAGTGGTTATTTCAAATCTCCACGACAACGACTAAAATCATGCACAAATAGATTGTTTACTTTATTGTTATGATAGTTTCCATGGTAACTAAGCATGAATATTACACAAGGGTAAAGTTTTTCCGGATGAGCCAATAGAGAGCTTCGACCTGATTACATTGAGTGTAAAATCACTTCTGTATCTTCTAAAGTAACGGAGATATGCGAGTTTGAAATTTTATATAATGTTTTCGTAAAACGTGATTCCAAGGATGTATTACATTGTTTCAACAATGAAAGTGGTTATTTCAAATCTCCACGACAACGACTAAAATCATGCACAAATAGATTGTTTACTTTATTGTTATGATAGTTTCCATGGTAACTAAGCATGAATATTACACATGGGTAAAATTTTTCCGCATGAGCCAATAGAGAGCTTCGACCTGATTACATTAAGTGTAAAATCACATCTGTATCTTCTATAGTAACGGAGATATGCGAGTTTGAAAGTTTATATAATGTTTTTGTAAAACGTGATTCCAAGGATGTATTACATTGTTTCAACAATGAAAGTGGTTATTTCAAATCTCCACGACAACGACTACAATCATGCACAAATAGATTGTTTACTTTATTGTTATGATAGTTTCCATGGTAACTAAGCATGAATATTACACATGGGTAAAAATTTTCCGGATGAGCCAATAGAGAGCTTCAACATGATTACATTGAGTGTAAAATCACTTCTTTATCTTCTATAGTAACGGAGATATGCGAGTTTGAAATTTTATATAATGTTTTTGTAAAACGTGATTCCAAGGATGTATTACATTGTTTCAACAATGAGAGTGGTTATTTCAAATCTCCACGATAACGACTACAATCATGCACAAATAGATTGTTTACTTTATTGTTATGACACTTTCCATGGTAAATAAGCATGAATATTACACATGGGTAAATTTTTTTCCTGATGAGCCAATAGAGAGCTTCGACATGATTACATTGAGTGTAAAATCACTTCTTTATCTTCTATAGTAACGGAGATATGCGAATTTGAAATTTTATATAATGTTTTTGTAAAACGTGATTCCAAGGATGTGTTACATTGTTTCAACAATGAGAGTGGTTATTTCAAATCTCCACGAAAACGACTACAATCATGCACAAATAGATTGTTTACTTTATTGTTATGATAGTTTCCATGGTAACTAAGCATGAATATTACACATGGGTAAAGTTTTTCCGGATGAGCCAATAGAGAGCTTCGACCTGATTACATTGAGTGTAAAATCACTTCTGTATCTTCTAAAGTAACGGAGATATGCGAGTTTGAAATTTTATATAATGTTTTCGTAAAACGTGATTCCAAGGATGTATTACATTGTTTCAACAATGAAAGTGGTTATTTCAAATCTCCACGACAACGACTAAAATCATGCACAAATAGATTGTTTACTTTATTGTTATGATAGTTTCCATGGTAACTAAGCATGAATATTACACATGGGTAAAATTTTTCCGCATGAGCCAATAGAGAGCTTCGACCTGATTACATTAAGTGTAAAATCACATCTGTATCTTCTATAGTAACGGAGATATGCGAGTTTGAAAGTTTATATAATGTTTTTGTAAAACGTGATTCCAAGGATGTATTACATTGTTTCAACAATGAAAGTGGTTATTTCAAATCTCCACGACAACGACTACAATCATGCACAAATAGATTGTTTACTTTATTGTTATGATAGTTTCCATGGTAACTAAGCATGAATATTACACATGGGTAAAAATTTTCCGGATGAGCCAATAGAGAGCTTCAACATGATTACATTGAGTGTAAAATCACTTCTTTATCTTCTATAGTAACGGAGATGTGCGAGTTTGAAATTTTATATAATGTTTTTGTAAAACGTGATTCCAAGGATGTATTACATTGTTTCAACAATGAGAGTGGTTATTTCAAATCTCCACGAAAACGACTACAATCATGCACAAATAGATTGTTTACTTTATTGTTATGATAGTTTCCATGGTAACTAAGCATGAATATTACACATGGGTAAAAAATTTTTCCGGATGAGCCAATAGAGAGCTTCGACATGATTACATTGAGTGTAAAATCACTTCTTTATCTTCTATAGTAACGGAGATATGCGAGTTTGAAATTTTATATAATGTTTTTGTAAATCGTAATTCCAAGGATGTATTACATTGTTTCAACAATGAAAGTGGTTATTTAAATCTCCACGACAACGACTACAATCATGCACAAATAGATTGTTTACTTTATTGTTATGATAGTTTCCATGGTAACTAAGCATGAATATTACACATGGGTAAAAATTTTTCCGGATGAGCCAATAGAGAGCTTCGACATGATTACATTGAGTGTAAAATCACTTCTTTATCTTCTATAGTAACGGAGATATGCGAGTTTTAAATTTTATATAATGTTTTTGTTAGACGTGATTCCAAGGATGTATTACATTGTTTCAACAATGAGAGTGGTTATTTCAAATCTCCACGAAAACGACTACAATCATGCACAAATAGATTGTTTACTTTATTGTTATGACACTTTCCATGGTAAATAAGCATGAATATTACACATGGGTAAATTTTTTTCCTGATGAGCCAATAGAGAGCTTCGACATGATTACATTGAGTGTAAAATCACTTCTTTATCTTCTATAGTAACGGAGATATGCGAATTTGAAATTTTATATAATGTTTTTGTAAAACGTGATTCCAAGGATGTGTTACATTGTTTCAACAATGAGAGTGGTTATTTCAAATCTCCACGAAAACGACTACAATCATGCACAAATAGATTGTTTACTTTATTGTTATGATAGTTTCCATGGTAACTAAGCATGAATATTACACATGGGTAAAGTTTTTCCGGATGAGCCAATAGAGAGCTTCGACCTGATTACATTGAGTGTAAAATCACTTCTGTATCTTCTAAAGTAACGGAGATATGCGAGTTTGAAATTTTATATAATGTTTTCGTAAAACGTGATTCCAAGGATGTATTACATTGTTTCAACAATGAAAGTGGTTATTTCAAATCTCCACGACAACGACTAAAATCATGCACAAATAGATTGTTTACTTTATTGTTATGATAGTTTCCATGGTAACTAAGCATGAATATTACACATGGGTAAAATTTTTCCGCATGAGCCAATAGAGAGCTTCGACCTGATTACATTAAGTGTAAAATCACATCTGTATCTTCTATAGTAACGGAGATATGCGAGTTTGAAAGTTTATATAATGTTTTTGTAAAACGTGATTCCAAGGATGTATTACATTGTTTCAACAATGAAAGTGGTTATTTCAAATCTCCACGACAACGACTACAATCATGCACAAATAGATTGTTTACTTTATTGTTATGATAGTTTCCATGGTAACTAAGCATGAATATTACACATGGGTAAAAATTTTCCGGATGAGCCAATAGAGAGCTTCAACATGATTACATTGAGTGTAAAATCACTTCTTTATCTTCTATAGTAACGGAGATGTGCGAGTTTGAAATTTTATATAATGTTTTTGTAAAACGTGATTCCAAGGATGTATTACATTGTTTCAACAATGAGAGTGGTTATTTCAAATCTCCACGAAAACGACTACAATCATGCACAAATAGATTGTTTACTTTATTGTTATGATAGTTTCCATGGTAACTAAGCATGAATATTACACATGGGTAAAAAATTTTTCCGGATGAGCCAATAGAGAGCTTCGACATGATTACATTGAGTGTAAAATCACTTCTTTATCTTCTATAGTAACGGAGATATGCGAGTTTGAAATTTTATATAATGTTTTTGTAAATCGTAATTCCAAGGATGTATTACATTGTTTCAACAATGAAAGTGGTTATTTAAATCTCCACGACAACGACTACAATCATGCACAAATAGATTGTTTACTTTATTGTTATGATAGTTTCCATGGTAACTAAGCATGAATATTACACATGGGTAAAAATTTTTCCGGATGAGCCAATAGAGAGCTTCGACATGATTACATTGAGTGTAAAATCACTTCTTTATCTTCTATAGTAACGGAGATATGCGAGTTTTAAATTTTATATAATGTTTTTGTTAGACGTGATTCCAAGGATGTATTACATTGTTTCAACAATGAGAGTGGTTATTTCAAATCTCCACGAAAACGACTACAATCATGCACAAATAGATTGTTTACTTTATTGTTATGACACTTTCCATGGTAAATAAGCATGAATATTACACATGGGTAAATTTTTTTCCTGATGAGCCAATAGAGAGCTTCGACATGATTACATTGAGTGTAAAATCACTTCTTTATCTTCTATAGTAACGGAGATATGCGAATTTGAAATTTTATATAATGTTTTTGTAAAACGTGATTCCAAGGATGTGTTACATTGTTTCAACAATGAGAGTGGTTATTTCAAATCTCCACGAAAACGACTACAATCATGCACAAATAGATTGTTTACTTTATTGTTATGATAGTTTCCATGGTAACTAAGCATGAATATTACACATGGGTAAAGTTTTTCCGGATGAGCCAATAGAGAGCTTCGACCTGATTACATTGAGTGTAAAATCACTTCTGTATCTTCTAAAGTAACGGAGATATGCGAGTTTGAAATTTTATATAATGTTTTCGTAAAACGTGATTCCAAGGATGTATTACATTGTTTCAACAATGAAAGTGGTTATTTCAAATCTCCACGACAACGACTAAAATCATGCACAAATAGATTGTTTACTTTATTGTTATGATAGTTTCCATGGTAACTAAGCATGAATATTACACAAGGGTAAAGTTTTTCCGGATGAGCCAATAGAGAGCTTCGACCTGATTACATTGAGTGTAAAATCACTTCTGTATCTTCTAAAGTAACGGAGATATGCGAGTTTGAAATTTTATATAATGTTTTCGTAAAACGTGATTCCAAGGATGTATTACATTGTTTCAACAATGAAAGTGGTTATTTCAAATCTCCACGACAACGACTAAAATCATGCACAAATAGATTGTTTACTTTATTGTTATGATAGTTTCCATGGTAACTAAGCATGAATATTACACATGGGTAAAATTTTTCCGCATGAGCCAATAGAGAGCTTCGACCTGATTACATTAAGTGTAAAATCACATCTGTATCTTCTATAGTAACGGAGATATGCGAGTTTGAAAGTTTATATAATGTTTTTGTAAAACGTGATTCCAAGGATGTATTACATTGTTTCAACAATGAAAGTGGTTATTTCAAATCTCCACGACAACGACTACAATCATGCACAAATAGATTGTTTACTTTATTGTTATGATAGTTTCCATGGTAACTAAGCATGAATATTACACATGGGTAAAAATTTTCCGGATGAGCCAATAGAGAGCTTCAACATGATTACATTGAGTGTAAAATCACTTCTTTATCTTCTATAGTAACGGAGATATGCGAGTTTGAAATTTTATATAATGTTTTTGTAAAACGTGATTCCAAGGATGTATTACATTGTTTCAACAATGAGAGTGGTTATTTCAAATCTCCACGATAACGACTACAATCATGCACAAATAGATTGTTTACTTTATTGTTATGACACTTTCCATGGTAAATAAGCATGAATATTACACATGGGTAAATTTTTTTCCTGATGAGCCAATAGAGAGCTTCGACATGATTACATTGAGTGTAAAATCACTTCTTTATCTTCTATAGTAACGGAGATATGCGAATTTGAAATTTTATATAATGTTTTTGTAAAACGTGATTCCAAGGATGTGTTACATTGTTTCAACAATGAGAGTGGTTATTTCAAATCTCCACGAAAACGACTACAATCATGCACAAATAGATTGTTTACTTTATTGTTATGATAGTTTCCATGGTAACTAAGCATGAATATTACACATGGGTAAAGTTTTTCCGGATGAGCCAATAGAGAGCTTCGACCTGATTACATTGAGTGTAAAATCACTTCTGTATCTTCTAAAGTAACGGAGATATGCGAGTTTGAAATTTTATATAATGTTTTCGTAAAACGTGATTCCAAGGATGTATTACATTGTTTCAACAATGAAAGTGGTTATTTCAAATCTCCACGACAACGACTAAAATCATGCACAAATAGATTGTTTACTTTATTGTTATGATAGTTTCCATGGTAACTAAGCATGAATATTACACATGGGTAAAATTTTTCCGCATGAGCCAATAGAGAGCTTCGACCTGATTACATTAAGTGTAAAATCACATCTGTATCTTCTATAGTAACGGAGATATGCGAGTTTGAAAGTTTATATAATGTTTTTGTAAAACGTGATTCCAAGGATGTATTACATTGTTTCAACAATGAAAGTGGTTATTTCAAATCTCCACGACAACGACTACAATCATGCACAAATAGATTGTTTACTTTATTGTTATGATAGTTTCCATGGTAACTAAGCATGAATATTACACATGGGTAAAAATTTTCCGGATGAGCCAATAGAGAGCTTCAACATGATTACATTGAGTGTAAAATCACTTCTTTATCTTCTATAGTAACGGAGATGTGCGAGTTTGAAATTTTATATAATGTTTTTGTAAAACGTGATTCCAAGGATGTATTACATTGTTTCAACAATGAGAGTGGTTATTTCAAATCTCCACGAAAACGACTACAATCATGCACAAATAGATTGTTTACTTTATTGTTATGATAGTTTCCATGGTAACTAAGCATGAATATTACACATGGGTAAAAAATTTTTCCGGATGAGCCAATAGAGAGCTTCGACATGATTACATTGAGTGTAAAATCACTTCTTTATCTTCTATAGTAACGGAGATATGCGAGTTTGAAATTTTATATAATGTTTTTGTAAATCGTAATTCCAAGGATGTATTACATTGTTTCAACAATGAAAGTGGTTATTTAAATCTCCACGACAACGACTACAATCATGCACAAATAGATTGTTTACTTTATTGTTATGATAGTTTCCATGGTAACTAAGCATGAATATTACACATGGGTAAAAATTTTTCCGGATGAGCCAATAGAGAGCTTCGACATGATTACATTGAGTGTAAAATCACTTCTTTATCTTCTATAGTAACGGAGATATGCGAGTTTTAAATTTTATATAATGTTTTTGTTAGACGTGATTCCAAGGATGTATTACATTGTTTCAACAATGAGAGTGGTTATTTCAAATCTCCACGAAAACGACTACAATCATGCACAAATAGATTGTTTACTTTATTGTTATGACACTTTCCATGGTAAATAAGCATGAATATTACACATGGGTAAATTTTTTTCCTGATGAGCCAATAGAGAGCTTCGACATGATTACATTGAGTGTAAAATCACTTCTTTATCTTCTATAGTAACGGAGATATGCGAATTTGAAATTTTATATAATGTTTTTGTAAAACGTGATTCCAAGGATGTGTTACATTGTTTCAACAATGAGAGTGGTTATTTCAAATCTCCACGAAAACGACTACAATCATGCACAAATAGATTGTTTACTTTATTGTTATGATAGTTTCCATGGTAACTAAGCATGAATATTACACATGGGTAAAGTTTTTCCGGATGAGCCAATAGAGAGCTTCGACCTGATTACATTGAGTGTAAAATCACTTCTGTATCTTCTAAAGTAACGGAGATATGCGAGTTTGAAATTTTATATAATGTTTTCGTAAAACGTGATTCCAAGGATGTATTACATTGTTTCAACAATGAAAGTGGTTATTTCAAATCTCCACGACAACGACTAAAATCATGCACAAATAGATTGTTTACTTTATTGTTATGATAGTTTCCATGGTAACTAAGCATGAATATTACACATGGGTAAAATTTTTCCGCATGAGCCAATAGAGAGCTTCGACCTGATTACATTAAGTGTAAAATCACATCTGTATCTTCTATAGTAACGGAGATATGCGAGTTTGAAAGTTTATATAATGTTTTTGTAAAACGTGATTCCAAGGATGTATTACATTGTTTCAACAATGAAAGTGGTTATTTCAAATCTCCACGACAACGACTACAATCATGCACAAATAGATTGTTTACTTTATTGTTATGATAGTTTCCATGGTAACTAAGCATGAATATTACACATGGGTAAAAATTTTCCGGATGAGCCAATAGAGAGCTTCAACATGATTACATTGAGTGTAAAATCACTTCTTTATCTTCTATAGTAACGGAGATATGCGAGTTTGAAATTTTATATAATGTTTTTGTAAAACGTGATTCCAAGGATGTATTACATTGTTTCAACAATGAGAGTGGTTATTTCAAATCTCCACGAAAACGACTACAATCATGCACAAATAGATTGTTTACTTTATTGTTATGATAGTTTCCATGGTAACTAAGCATGAATATTACACATGGGTAAAGATTTTCCGGATGAGCCAATAGAGAGCTTCGACCTGATTACATTGAGTGTAAAATCACTTCTGTATCTTCTAAAGTAACGGAGATATGCGAGTTTGAAATTTTATATAATGTTTTTGTAAATCGTAATTCCAAGGATGTATTACATTGTTTCAACAATGAAAGTGGTTATTTAAATCTCCACGACAACGACTACAATCATGCACAAATAGATTGTTTACTTTATTGTTATGATAGTTTCCATGGTAACTAAGCATGAATATTACACATGGGTAAAAAATTTTCCGGATGAGCCAATAGAGAGCTTCAACATGATTACTTTGAGTGTAAAATCACTTCTTTATCTTCTATAGTAACGGAGATATGCGAGTTTGAAATGTTATATAATATTTTTGTTAGAAATGATTCCAAGGATGTATTACATTGTTTCAACAATGAAAGTGGTCATTTCAAATCTCCACGACAACGACTACAATCATGCACAAATAGATTGTTTACTTTATTGTTATGATAGTTTCCATGGTAACTAAGCATGAATATTACATATGGGTAAAAATTTTCCGGATGAGCCAATAGAGAGCTTCGACCTGATTACATTAAGTGTAAAATCACATCTGTATCTTCTATAGTAACGGAGATATGCGAGTTTGAAATTTTATATAATGTTCTTGTTAGACGTGAATCCAAGGATGTATTACATTGTTTCAACAATGAGAGTGGTTATTTCAAATCTCCAAGAAAACGACTACAATCATGCAGAAATAGATTGTTTACTTTATTGTTATGATAGTTTCCATGGTAACTAAGCATGAATATTACACATGGGTAAAAATTTTTCCGGATGAGCCAATAGAGAGCTTCGACATGATTACATTGAGTGTAAAATCACTTCTTTATCTTCTATAGTAACGGAGATGTGCGAGTTTGAAATTTTATATAATGTTTTTGTAAAACGTGATTCCAAGGATGTATTACATTGTTTCAACAATGAGAGTGGTTATTTCAAATCTCCACGAAAACGACTACAATCATGCACAAATAGATTGTTTACTTTATTGTTATGATAGTTTCCATGGTAACTAAGCATGAATATTACACATGGGTAAAAAATTTTTCCGGATGAGCCAATAGAGAGCTTCGACATGATTACATTGAGTGTAAAATCACTTCTTTATCTTCTATAGTAACGGAGATATGCGAGTTTGAAATTTTATATAATGTTTTTGTAAATCGTAATTCCAAGGATGTATTACATTGTTTCAACAATGAAAGTGGTTATTTAAATCTCCACGACAACGACTACAATCATGCACAAATAGATTGTTTACTTTATTGTTATGATAGTTTCCATGGTAACTAAGCATGAATATTACACATGGGTAAAAATTTTTCCAGATGAGCCAATAGAGAGCTTCGACATGATTACATTGAGTGTAAAATCACTTCTTTATCTTCTATAGTAACGGAGATATGCGAGTTTTAAATTTTATAATATGTTTTTGTTAGACGTGATTCCAAGGATGTATTACATTGTTTCAACAATGAGAGTGGTTATTTCAAATCTCCACGAAAACGACTACAATCATGCACAAATAGATTGTTTACTTTATTGTTATGATAGTTTCCATGGTAACTAAGCATGAATATTACACATGGGTAAAGATTTTCCGGATGAGCCAATAGAGAGCTTCGACCTGATTACATTGAGTGTAAAATCACTTCTGTATCTTCTAAAGTAACGGAGATATGCGAGTTTGAAATTTTATATAATGTTTTTGTAAATCGTAATTCCAAGGATGTATTACATTGTTTCAACAATGAAAGTGGTTATTTAAATCTCCACGACAACGACTACAATCATGCACAAATAGATTGTTTACTTTATTGTTATGATAGTTTCCATGGTAACTAAGCATGAATATTACACATGGGTAAAAATTTTCCGGATGAGCCAATAGAGAGCTTCAACATGATTACTTTGAGTGTAAAATCACTTCTTTATCTTCTATAGTAACGGAGATATGCGAGTTTGAAATGTTATATAATATTTTTGTTAGAAATGATTCCAAGGATGTATTACATTGTTTCAACAATGAAAGTGGTTATTTCAAATCTCCACGACAACGACTAAAATCATGCACAAATAGATTGTTTACTTTATTGTTATGATAGTTCCCATGGTAACTAAGCATGAATATTACACATGGGTAAAAATTTTTCCGGATGAGCCAATAGAGAGCTTCGACATGATTACATTGAGTGTAAAATCACTTCTTTATCTTCTATAGTAACGGAGATGTGCGAGTTTGAAATTTTATATAATGTTTTTGTAAAACGTGATTCCAAGGATGTATTACATTGTTTCAACAATGAGAGTGGTTATTTCAAATCTCCACGAAAACGACTACAATCATGCACAAATAGATTGTTTACTTTATTGTTATGATAGTTTCCATGGTAACTAAGCATGAATATTACACATGGGTAAAAAAATTTTCCGGATGAGCCAATAGAGAGCTTCGACATGATTACATTGAGTGTAAAATCACTTCTTTATCTTCTATAGTAACGGAGATATGCGAGTTTGAAATTTTATATAATGTTTTTGTTAGACGTGATTCCAAGGATGTATTACATTGTTTCAACAATGAGAGTGGTTATTTCAAATCTCCACGACAACGACTACAATCATGCACAAATAGATTGTTTACTTTATTGTTATGACACTTTCTATGGTAAATAAGCATGAATATTACACATGGGTAAAAATTTTTCCGGATGAGCCAATAGAGAGCTTCGACATGATTACATTGAGTGTAAAATCACTTCTTTATCTTCTATAGTAACGGAGATATGCGAGTTTGAAATTTTATATAATGTTTTTGTAAAACGTGATTCCAAGGATGTATTACATTGTTTCAACAATGAGAGTGGTTATTTCAAATCTCCACGAAAACGACTACAATCATGCACAAATAGATTGTTTACTTTATTGTTATGATAGTTTCCATGGTAACTAAGCATGAATATTACACATGGGTAAAAAATTTTTCCGGATGAGCCAATAGAGAGCTTCGACATGATTACATTGAGTGTAAAATCACTTCTTTATCTTCTATAGTAACGGAGATATGCGAGTTTGAAATTTTATATAATGTTTTTGTAAATCGTAATTCCAAGGATGTATTACATTGTTTCAACAATGAAAGTGGTTATTTAAATCTCCACGACAACGACTACAATCATGCACAAATAGATTGTTTACTTTATTGTTATGATAGTTTCCATGGTAACTAAGCATGAATATTACACATGGGTAAAAATTTTTCCAGATGAGCCAATAGAGAGCTTCGACATGATTACATTGAGTGTAAAATCACTTCTTTATCTTCTATAGTAACGGAGATATGCGAGTTTTAAATTTTATAATATGTTTTTGTTAGACGTGATTCCAAGGATGTATTACATTGTTTCAACAATGAGAGTGGTTATTTCAAATCTCCACGAAAACGACTACAATCATGCACAAATAGATTGTTTACTTTATTGTTATGATAGTTTCCATGGTAACTAAGCATGAATATTACACATGGGTAAAGATTTTCCGGATGAGCCAATAGAGAGCTTCGACCTGATTACATTGAGTGTAAAATCACATCTGTATCTTCTATAGTAACGGAGATATGCGAGTTTGAAATTTTATATAATGTTTTTGTAAATCGTAATTCCAAGGATGTATTACATTGTTTCAACAATGAAAGTGGTTATTTAAATCTCCACGACAACGACTACAATCATGCACAAATAGATTGTTTACTTTATTGTTATGATAGTTTCCATGGTAACTAAGCATGAATATTACACATGGGTAAAAATTTTCCGGATGAGCCAATAGAGAGCTTCAACATGATTACTTTGAGTGTAAAATCACTTCTTTATCTTCTATAGTAACGGAGATATGCGAGTTTGAAATGTTATATAATATTTTTGTTAGAAATGATTCCAAGGATGTATTACATTGTTTCAACAATGAAAGTGGTTATTTCAAATCTCCACGACAACGACTAAAATCATGCACAAATAGATTGTTTACTTTATTGTTATGATAGTTCCCATGGTAACTAAGCATGAATATTACACATGGGTAAAAATTTTTCCGGATGAGCCAATAGAGAGCTTCGACATGATTACATTGAGTGTAAAATCACTTCTTTATCTTCTATAGTAACGGAGATGTGCGAGTTTGAAATTTTATATAATGTTTTTGTAAAACGTGATTCCAAGGATGTATTACATTGTTTCAACAATGAGAGTGGTTATTTCAAATCTCCACGAAAACGACTACAATCATGCACAAATAGATTGTTTACTTTATTGTTATGATAGTTTCCATGGTAACTAAGCATGAATATTACACATGGGTAAAAAAATTTTCCGGATGAGCCAATAGAGAGCTTCGACATGATTACATTGAGTGTAAAATCACTTCTTTATCTTCTATAGTAACGGAGATATGCGAGTTTGAAATTTTATATAATGTTTTTGTTAGACGTGATTCCAAGGATGTATTACATTGTTTCAACAATGAGAGTGGTTATTTCAAATCTCCACGACAACGACTACAATCATGCACAAATAGATTGTTTACTTTATTGTTATGACACTTTCTATGGTAAATAAGCATGAATATTACACATGGGTAAAAATTTTTCCGGATGAGCCAATAGAGAGCTTCGACATGATTACATTGAGTGTAAAATCACTTCTTTATCTTCTATAGTAACGGAGATGTGCGAGTTTGAAATTTTATATAATGTTTTTGTAAAACGTGATTCCAAGGATGTATTACATTGTTTCAACAATGAGAGTGGTTATTTCAAATCTCCACGAAAACGACTACAATCATGCACAAATAGATTGTTTACTTTATTGTTATGATAGTTTCCATGGTAACTAAGCATGAATATTACACATGGGTAAAAATTTTTTCCGGATGAGCCAATAGAGAGCTTCGACATGATTACATTGAGTGTAAAATCACTTCTTTATCTTCTATAGTAACGGAGATATGCGAGTTTGAAATTTTATATAATGTTTTTGTAAAACGTGATTCCAAGGATGTATTACATTGTTTCAACAATGAGAGTGGTTATTTCAAATCTCCACGAAAACGACTACAATCATGCACAAATAGATTGTTTACTTTATTGTTATGATAGTTTCCATGGTAACTAAGCACGAATATTACACATGGGTAAAGTTTTTCCGGATGAGCCAATAGAGAGCTTCGACCTGATTACATTGAGTGTAAAATCACTTCTGTATCTTCTAAAGTAACGGAGATATGCGAGTTTGAAATTTTATATTATGTTTTTGTAAAACGTGATTCCAAGGATGTATTACATTGTTTCAACAATGAAAGTGGTTATTTCAAATCTCCACGACAACGACTACAATCATGCACAAATAGATTGTTTACTTTATTGTTATGATAGTTTCCATGGTAACTAAGCATGAATATTACACATGGGTAAAAATTTTCCGGATGAGCCAATAGAGAGCTTCAACATGATTACATTGAGTGTAAAATCACTTCTTTATCTTCTATAGTAACGGAGATATGCGAGTTTGAAATTTTATATAATGTTTTTGTAAAACGTGATTCCAAGGATGTATTACATTGTTTCAACAATGAGAGTGGTTATTTCAAATCTCCACGAAAACGACTACAATCATGCACAAATAGATTGTTTACTTTATTGTTATGATAGTTTCCATGGTAACTAAGCATGAATATTACACATTGGTAAAGTTTTTCCGGATGAGCCAATAGAGAGCTTCGACCTGATTACATTGAGTGTAAAATCACTTCTGTATCTTCTAAAGTAACGGAGATATGCGAGTTTGAAATTTTATATAATGTTTTTGTAAATCGTAATTCCAAGGATGTATTACATTGTTTCAACAATGAAAGTGGTTATTTAAATCTCCACGACAACGACTACAATCATGCACAAATAGATTGTTTACTTTATTGTTATGATAGTTTCCATGGTAACTAAGCATGAATATTACACATGGGTAAAAATTTTCCGGATGAGCCAATAGAGAGCTTCGACCTGATTACATTAAGTGTAAAATCACATCTGTATCTTCTATAGTAACGGAGATATGCGAGTTTGAAATTTTATATAATGTTCTTGTTAGACGTGAATCCAAGGATGTATTACATTGTTTCAACAATGAGAGTGGTTATTTCAAATCTCCACGAAAACGACTACAATCATGCACAAATAGATTGTTTACTTTATTGTTATGATAGTTTCCATGGTAACTAAGCATGAATATTACACATGGGTAAAAAATTTTCCGGATGAGCCAATAGAGAGCTTCGACATGATTACATTGAGTGTAAAATCACTTCTTTATCTTCTATAGTAACGGAGATATGCGAGTTTGAAATTTTATATAATGTTTTTGTAAAACGTGATTCCAAGGATGTATTACATTGTTTCAACAATGAGAGTGGTTATTTCAAATCTCCACGAAAACGACTACAATCATGCACAAATAGATTGTTTACTTTATTGTTATGATAGTTTCCATGGTAACTAAGCATGAATATTACACATTGGTAAAGTTTTTCCGGATGAGCCAATAGAGAGCTTCGACCTGATTACATTGAGTTTAAAATCACTTCTGTATCTTCTAAAGTAACGGAGATATGCGAGTTTGAAATTTTATATAATGTTTTTGTAAATCGTAATTCCAAGGATGTATTACATTGTTTCAACAATGAAAGTGGTTATTTAAATCTCCACGACAACGACTACAATCATGCACAAATAGATTGTTTACTTTATTGTTATGATAGTTTCCATGGTAACTAAGCATGAATATTACACATGGGTAAACATTTTCCGGATGAGCCAATAGAGAGCTTCGACCTGATTACATTAAGTGTAAAATCACATCTGTATCTTCTATAGTAACGGAGATATGCGAGTTTGAAATTTTATATAATGTTTTTGTAAAACGTGATTCCAAGGATGTATTACATTGTTTCAACAATGAGAGTGGTTATTTCAAATCTCCACGAAAACGACTACAATCATGCACAAATAGATTGTTTACTTTATTGTTATGATAGTTTCCATGGTAACTAAGCATGAATATTACACATGGGTAATTTTTTTCCGGATGAGCCAATAGAGAGCTTCGACATGATTACATTGAGTGTAAAATCACTTCTGTATCTTCTATAGTAACGGAGATATGCGAGTTTGAAATTTTATATAATGTTTTTGTAAAACGTGATTCCAAGGATGTATTACATTGTTTCAACAATGAAAGTGGTTATTTCAAATCTCCACGACAACGACTACAATCATGCACAAATAGATTGTTTACTTTATTGTTATGATAGTTTCCATGGTAACTAAGCATGAATATTACACATGGGTAAAGATTTTCCGGATGAGCCAATAGAGAGCTTCGACCTGATTACATTGAGTGTAAAATCACTTCTGTATCTTCTAAAGTAACGGAGATATGCGAGTTTGAAATTTTATATAATGTTTTTGTAAATCGTAATTCCAAGGATGTATTACATTGTTTCAACAATGAAAGTGGTTATTTAAATCTCCACGACAACGACTACAATCATGCACAAATAGATTGTTTACTTTATTGTTATGATAGTTTCCATGGTAACTAAGCATGAATATTACACATGGGTAAAAAATTTTCCGGATGAGCCAATAGAGAGCTTCAACATGATTACTTTGAGTGTAAAATCACTTCTTTATCTTCTATAGTAACGGAGATATGCGAGTTTGAAATGTTATATAATATTTTTGTTAGAAATGATTCCAAGGATGTATTACATTGTTTCAACAATGAAAGTGGTTATTTCAAATCTCCACGACAACGACTACAATCATGCACAAATAGATTGTTTACTTTATTGTTATGATAGTTTCCATGGTAACTAAGCATGAATATTACACATGGGTAAAAATTTTCCGGATGAGCCAATAGAGAGCTTCGACCTGATTACATTAAGTGTAAAATCACATCTGTATCTTCTATAGTAACGGAGATATGCGAGTTTGAAATTTTATATAATGTTCTTGTTAGACGTGAATCCAAGGATGTATTACATTGTTTCAACAATGAGAGTGGTTATTTCAAATCTCCAAGAAAACGACTACAATCATGCAGAAATAGATTGTTTACTTTATTGTTATGATAGTTTCCATGGTAACTAAGCATGAATATTACACATGGGTAAAAATTTTTCCGGATGAGCCAATAGAGAGCTTCGACATGATTACATTGAGTGTAAAATCACTTCTTTATCTTCTATAGTAACGGAGATGTGCGAGTTTGAAATTTTATATAATGTTTTTGTAAAACGTGATTCCAAGGATGTATTACATTGTTTCAACAATGAGAGTGGTTATTTCAAATCTCCACGAAAACGACTACAATCATGCACAAATAGATTGTTTACTTTATTGTTATGATAGTTTCCATGGTAACTAAGCATGAATATTACACATGGGTAAAAAATTTTTCCGGATGAGCCAATAGAGAGCTTCGACATGATTACATTGAGTGTAAAATCACTTCTTTATCTTCTATAGTAACGGAGATATGCGAGTTTGAAATTTTATATAATGTTTTTGTAAATCGTAATTCCAAGGATGTATTACATTGTTTCAACAATGAAAGTGGTTATTTAAATCTCCACGACAACGACTACAATCATGCACAAATAGATTGTTTACTTTATTGTTATGATGGTTTCCATGGTAACTAAGCATGAATATTACACATGGGTAAAAATTTTTCCGGATGAGCCAATAGAGAGCTTCGACATGATTACATTGAGTGTAAAATCACTTCTTTATCTTCTATAGTAACGGAGATATGCGAGTTTTAAATTTTATATAATGTTTTTGTTAGACGTGATTCCAAGGATGTATTACATTGTTTCAACAATGAGAGTGGTTATTTCAAATCTCCACGAAAACGACTACAATCATGCACAAATAGATTGTTTACTTTATTGTTATGATAGTTTCCATGGTAACTAAGCATGAATATTACACATGGGTAAAGATTTTCCGGATGAGCCAATAGAGAGCTTCGACCTGATTACATTGAGTGTAAAATCACTTCTGTATCTTCTAAAGTAACGGAGATATGCGAGTTTGAAATTTTATATAATGTTTTTGTAAATCGTAATTCCAAGGATGTATTACATTGTTTCAACAATGAAAGTGGTTATTTAAATCTCCACGACAACGACTACAATCATGCACAAATAGATTGTTTACTTTATTGTTATGATAGTTTCCATGGTAACTAAGCATGAATATTACACATGGGTAAAAATTTTCCGGATGAGCCAATAGAGAGCTTCAACATGATTACTTTGAGTGTAAAATCACTTCTTTATCTTCTATAGTAACGGAGATATGCGAGTTTGAAATGTTATATAATATTTTTGTTAGAAATGATTCCAAGGATGTATTACATTGTTTCAACAATGAAAGTGGTTATTTCAAATCTCCACGACAACGACTAAAATCATGCACAAATAGATTGTTTACTTTATTGTTATGATAGTTCCCATGGTAACTAAGCATGAATATTACACATGGGTAAAAATTTTTCCGGATGAGCCAATAGAGAGCTTCGACATGATTACATTGAGTGTAAAATCACTTCTTTATCTTCTATAGTAACGGAGATGTGCGAGTTTGAAATTTTATATAATGTTTTTGTAAAACGTGATTCCAAGGATGTATTACATTGTTTCAACAATGAGAGTGGTTATTTCAAATCTCCACGAAAACGACTACAATCATGCACAAATAGATTGTTTACTTTATTGTTATGATAGTTTCCATGGTAACTAAGCATGAATATTACACATGGGTAAAAAATTTTTCCGGATGAGCCAATAGAGAGCTTCGACATGATTACATTGAGTGTAAAATCACTTCTTTATCTTCTATAGTAACGGAGATATGCGAGTTTGAAATTTTATATAATGTTTTTGTTAGACGTGATTCCAAGGATGTATTACATTGTTTCAACAATGAGAGTGGTTATTTCAAATCTCCACGACAACGACTACAATCATGCACAAATAGATTGTTTACTTTATTGTTATGACACTTTCCATGGTAAATAAGCATGAATATTACACATGGGTAAAAATTTTTCCGGATGAGCCAATAGAGAGCTTCGACATGATTACATTGAGTGTAAAATCACTTCTTTATCTTCTATAGTAACGGAGATGTGCGAGTTTGAAATTTTATATAATGTTTTTGTAAAACGTGATTCCAAGGATGTATTACATTGTTTCAACAATGAGAGTGGTTATTTCAAATCTCCACGAAAACGACTACAATCATGCACAAATAGATTGTTTACTTTATTGTTATGATAGTTTCCATGGTAACTAAGCATGAATATTACACATGGGTAAAAATTTTTTCCGGATGAGCCAATAGAGAGCTTCGACATGATTACATTGAGTGTAAAATCACTTCTTTATCTTCTATAGTAACGGAGATATGCGAGTTTGAAATTTTATATAATGTTTTTGTTAGACGTGATTCCAAGGATGTATTACATTGTTTCAACAATGAGAGTGGTTATTTCAAATCTCCACGACAACGACTACAATCATGCACAAATAGATTGTTTACTTTATTGTTATGACACTTTCCATGGTAAATAAGCATGAATATTACACATGGGTAAATTTTTTTCCTGATGAGCCAATAGAGAGCTTCGACATGATTACATTGAGTGTAAAATCACTTCTTTATCTTCTATAGTAACGGAGATATGCGAGTTTGAAATTTTATATAATGTTTTTGTAAAACGTGATTCCAAGGATGTATTACATTGTTTCAACAATGAGAGTGGTTATTTCAAATCTCCACGAAAACGACTACAATCATGCACAAATAGATTGTTTACTTTATTGTTATGATAGTTTCCATGGTAACTAAGCACGAATATTACACATGGGTAAAGTTTTTCCGGATGAGCCAATAGAGAGCTTCGACCTGATTACATTGAGTGTAAAATCACTTCTGTATCTTCTAAAGTAACGGAGATATGCGAGTTTGAAATTTTATATAATGTTTTTGTAAAACGTGATTCCAAGGATGTATTACATTGTTTCAACAATGAAAGTGGTTATTTCAAATCTCCACGACAACGACTACAATCATGCACAAATAGATTGTTTACTTTATTGGTATGATAGTTTCCATGGTAACTAAGCATGAATATTACACATGGGTAAAAATTTTCCGGATGAGCCAATAGAGAGCTTCAACATGATTACATTGAGTGTAAAATCACTTCTTTATCTTCTATAGTAACGGAGATATGCGAGTTTGAAATTTTATATAATGTTTTTGTAAAACGTGATTCCAAGGATGTATTACATTGTTTCAACAATGAGAGTGGTTATTTCAAATCTCCACGAAAACGACTACAATCATGCACAAATAGATTGTTTACTTTATTGTTATGATAGTTTCCATGGTAACTAAGCATGAATATTACACATTGGTAAAGTTTTTCCGGATGAGCCAATAGAGAGCTTCGACCTGATTACATTGAGTGTAAAATCACTTCTGTATCTTCTAAAGTAACGGAGATATGCGAGTTTGAAATTTTATATAATGTTTTTGTAAATCGTAATTCCAAGGATGTATTACATTGTTTCAACAATGAAAGTGGTTATTTAAATCTCCACGACAACGACTACAATCATGCACAAATAGATTGTTTACTTTATTGTTATGATAGTTTCCATGGTAACTAAGCATGAATATTACACATGGGTAAAAATTTTCCGGATGAGCCAATAGAGAGCTTCGACCTGATTACATTAAGTGTAAAATCACATCTGTATCTTCTATAGTAACGGAGATATGCGTGTTTGAAATTGTATATAATGTTCTTGTTAGACGTGAATCCAAGGATGTATTACATTGTTTCAACAATGAGAGTGGTTATTTCAAATCTCCACGAAAACGACTACAATCATGCACAAATAGATTGTTTACTTTATTGTTATGATAGTTTCCATGGTAACTAAGCATGAATATTACACATGGGTAAAAAATTTTCCGGATGAGCCAATAGAGAGCTTCGACATGATTACATTGAGTGTAAAATCACTTCTTTATCTTCTATAGTAACGGAGATATGCGAGTTTGAAATTTTATATAATGTTTTTGTAAAACGTGATTCCAAGGATGTATTACATTGTTTCAACAATGAGAGTGGTTATTTCAAATCTCCACGAAAACGACTACAATCATGCACAAATAGATTGTTTACTTTATTGTTATGATAGTTTCCATGGTAACTAAGCATGAATATTACACATTGGTAAAGTTTTTCCGGATGAGCCAATAGAGAGCTTCGACCTGATTACATTGAGTTTAAAATCACTTCTGTATCTTCTAAAGTAACGGAGATATGCGAGTTTGAAATTTTATATAATGTTTTTGTAAATCGTAATTCCAAGGATGTATTACATTGTTTCAACAATGAAAGTGGTTATTTAAATCTCCACGACAACGACTACAATCATGCACAAATAGATTGTTTACTTTATTGTTATGATAGTTTCCATGGTAACTAAGCATGAATATTACACATGGGTAAAAATTTTCCGGATGAGCCAATAGAGAGCTTCGACCTGATTACATTAAGTGTAAAATCACATCTGTATCTTCTATAGTAACGGAGATATGCGAGTTTGAAATTTTATATAATGTTTTTGTTAGACGTGATTCCAAGGATGTATTACATTGTTTCAACAATGAGAGTGGTTATTTCAAATCTCCACGAAAACGACTACAATCATGCACAAATAGATTGTTTACTTTATTGTTATGACACTTTCCATGGTAAATAAGCATGAATATTACACATGGGTAAATTTTTTTCCTGATGAGCCAATAGAGAGCTTCGACATGATTACATTGAGTGTAAAATCACTTCTTTATCTTCTATAGTAACGGAGATATGCGAGTTTGAAATTTTATATAATGTTTTTGTAAAACGTGATTCCAAGGATGCATTACATTGTTTCAACAATGAAAGTGGTTATTTCAAATCTCCACGACAACGACTACAATCATGCACAAATAGATTGTTTACTTTATTGTTATGATAGTTTCCATGGTAACTAAGCATGAATATTACACATGGGTAAAATTTTTTCCGGATGAGCCAATAGAGAGCTTCGACATGATTACATTGAGTGTAAAATCACTTCTTTATCTTCTATAGTAACGGAGATATGCGAGTTTGAAATTTTATATAATGTTTTTGTAAAACGTGATTCCAAGGATGTATTACATTGTTTCAACAATGAGAGTGGTTATTTCAAATCTCCACGAAAACGACTACAATCATGCACAAATAGATTGTTTACTTTATTGTTATGATAGTTTCCATGGTAACTAAGCATGAATATTACACATGGGTAAAGTTTTTCCGGATGAGCCAATAGAGAGCTTCGACATGATTACATTGAGTGTAAAATCACTTCTGTATCTTCTATAGTAACGGAGATATGCGAGTTTGAAATTTTATATAATGTTTTTGTAAAACGTGATTCCAAGGATGTATTACATTGTTTCAACAATGAAAGTGGTTATTTCAAATCTCCACGACAACGACTACAATCATGCACAAATAGATTGTTTACTTTATTGTTATGATAGTTTCCATGGTAACTAAGCATGAATATTACACATGGGTAATTTTTTTCCGGATGAGCCAATAGAGAGCTTCGACATGATTACATTGAGTGTAAAATCACTTCTGTATCTTCTATAGTAACGGAGATATGCGAGTTTGAAATTTTATATAATGTTTTTGTAAAACGTGATTCCAAGGATGTATTACATTGTTTCAACAATGAAAGTGGTTATTTCAAATCTCCACGACAACGACTAAAATCATGCACAAATAGATTGTTTACTTTATTGTTATGATAGTTTCCATGGTAACTAAGCATGAATATTACACATGGGTAAAAATTTTCCGGATGAGCCAATAGAGAGCTTCAACATGATTACATTGAGTGTAAAATCACTTCTTTATCTTCTATAGTAACGGAGATATGCGAGTTTGAAATTTTATATAATGTTTTTGTAAAACGTGATTCCAAGTATGTATTACATTGTTTCAACAATGAGAGTGGTTATTTCAAATCTCCACGACAACGACTACAATCATGCACAAATAGATTGTTTACTTTATTGTTATGATAGTTTCCATGGTAACTAAGCATGAATATTACACATGGGTAAAGTTTTTCCGGATGAGCCAATAGAGAGCTTCGACCTGATTACATTGAGTGTAAAATCACTTCTGTATCTTCTAAAGTAACGGAGATATGCGAGTTTGAAATTTTATATAATGTTTTTGTAAATCGTAATTCCAAGGATGTATTACATTGTTTCAACAATGAAAGTGGTTATTTAAATCTCCACGACAACGACTACAATCATGCACAAATAGATTGTTTACTTTATTGTTATGATAGTTTCCATGGTAACTAAGCATGAATATTACACATGGGTAAAAATTTTTCCGGATGAGCCAATAGAGAGCTTCGACATGATTACATTGAGTGTAAAATCACTTCTTTATCTTCTATAGTAACGGAGATATGCGAGTTTGAAATTTTATATAATGTTTTTGTAAAACGTGATTCCAAGGATGTATTACATTGTTTCAACAATGAGAGTGGTTATTTCAAATCTCCACGAAAACGACTACAATCATGCACAAATAGATTGTTTACTTTATTGTTATGATAGTTTCCATGGTAACTAAGCATGAATATTACACAAGGGTAAAGTTTTTCCGGATGAGCCAATAGAGAGCTTCGACCTGATTACATTGAGTGTAAAATCACTTCTGTATCTTCTAAAGTAACGGAGATATGCGAGTTTGAAATTTTATATAATGTTTTTGTTAGACGTGATTCCAAGGATGTATTACATTGTTTCAACAATGAAAGTGGTTATTTCAAATCTCCACGACAACGACTACAATCATGCACAAATAGATTGTTTACTTTATTGTTATGATAGTTTCCATGGTAACTAAGCACGAATATTACACATGGGTAAAGTTTTTCCGGATGAGCCAATAGAGAGCTTCGACCTGATTACATTGAGTGTAAAATCACTTCTGTATCTTCTAAAGTAACGGAGATATGCGAGTTTGAAATTTTATATAATGTTTTTGTAAAACGTGATTCCAAGGATGTATTACATTGTTTCAACAATGAAAGTGGTTATTTAAATCTCCACGACAACGACTACAATCATGCACAAATAGATTGTTTACTTTATTGTTATGATAGTTTCCATGGTAACTAAGCATGAATATTACACATGGGTAAAAATTTTCCGGATGAGCCAATAGAGAGCTTCGACCTGATTACATTAACTGTAAAATCACATCTGTATCTTCTATAGTAACGGAGATATGCGAGTTTGAAATTTTATATAATGTTCTTGTTAGACGTGAATCCAAGGATGTATTACATTGTTTCAACAATGAGAGTGGTTATTTCAAATCTCCACGAAAACGACTACAATCATGCACAAATAGATTGTTTACTTTATTGTTATGATAGTTTCCATGGTAACTAAGCATGAATATTACACATGGGTAAAAATTTTTCCGGATGAGCCAATAGAGAGCTTCGACATGATTACATTGAGTGTAAAATCACTTCTTTATCTTCTATAGTAACGGAGATATGCGAGTTTGAAATTTTATATAATGTTTTTGTAAAACGTGATTCCAAGGATGTATTACATTGTTTCAACAATGAGAGTGGTTATTTCAAATCTCCACGAAAACGACTACAATCATGCACAAATAGATTGTTTACTTTATTGTTATGATAGTTTCCATGGTAACTAAGCATGAATATTACACATTGGTAAAGTTTTTCCGGATGAGCCAATAGAGAGCTTCGACCTGATTACATTGAGTTTAAAATCACTTCTGTATCTTCTAAAGTAACGGAGATATGCGAGTTTGAAATTTTATATAATGTTTTTGTAAATCGTAATTCCAAGGATGTATTACATTGTTTCAACAATGAAAGTGGTTATTTAAATCTCCACGACAACGACTACAATCATGCACAAATAGATTGTTTACTTTATTGTTATGATAGTTTCCATGGTAACTAAGCATGAATATTACACATGGGTAAAAATTTTCCGGATGAGCCAATAGAGAGCTTCGACCTGATTACATTAAGTGTAAAATCACATCTGTATCTTCTATAGTAACGGAGATATGCGAGTTTGAAATTTTATATAATGTTTTTGTAAAACGTGATTCCAAGGATGTATTACATTGTTTCAACAATGAGAGTGGTTATTTCAAATCTCCACGAAAACGACTACAATCATGCACAAATAGATTGTTTACTTTATTGTTATGATAGTTTCCATGGTAACTAAGCATGAATATTACACATGGGTAATTTTTTTCCGGATGAGCCAATAGAGAGCTTCGACATGATTACATTGAGTGTAAAATCACTTCTGTATCTTCTATAGTAACGGAGATATGCGAGTTTGAAATTTTATATAATGTTTTTGTAAAACGTGATTCCAAGGATGTATTACATTGTTTCAACAATGAAAGTGGTTATTTCAAATCTCCACGACAACGACTACAATCATGCACAAATAGATTGTTTACTTTATTGTTATGATAGTTTCCATGGTAACTAAGCATGAATATTACACATGGGTAAAATTTTTTCCGGATGAGCCAATAGAGAGCTTCGACATGATTACATTGAGTGTAAAATCACTTCTTTATCTTCTATAGTAACGGAGATATGCGAGTTTGAAATTTTATATAATGTTTTTGTAAAACGTGATTCCAAGGATGTATTACATTGTTTCAACAATGAGAGTGGTTATTTCAAATCTCCACGAAAACGACTACAATCATGCACAAATAGATTGTTTACTTTATTGTTATGATAGTTTCCATGGTAACTAAGCATGAATATTACACATGGGTAAAGTTTTTCCGGATGAGCCAATAGAGAGCTTCGACATGATTACATTGAGTGTAAAATCACTTCTGTATCTTCTATAGTAACGGAGATATGCGAGTTTGAAATTTTATATAATGTTTTTGTAAAACGTGATTCCAAGGATGTATTACATTGTTTCAACAATGAAAGTGGTTATTTCAAATCTCCACGACAACGACTAAAATCATGCACAAATAGATTGTTTACTTTATTGTTATGATAGTTTCCATGGTAACTAAGCATGAATATTACACATGGGTAAATTTTTTTCCGGATGAGCCAATAGAGAGCTTCGACATGATTACATTGAGTGTAAAATCACTTCTTTATCTTCTATAGTAACGGAGATATGCGAGTTTGAAATTTTATATAATGTTTTTGTAAAACGTGATTCCAAGGATGTATTACATTGTTTCAACAATGAGAGTGGTTATTTAAATCTCCACGAAAACGACTACAATCATGCACAAATAGATTGTTTACTTTATTGTTATGATAGTTTCCATGGTAACTAATAATGAATATTACACATGGGTAAAGTTTTTCCGGATGAGCCAATAGAGAGCTTCGACATGATTACATTGAGTGTAAAATCACTTCTGTATCTTCTATAGTAACGGAGATATGCGAGTTTGAAATTTTATATAATGTTTTTGTAAAACGTGATTCCAAGGATGTATTACATTGTTTCAACAATGAAAGTGGTTATTTCAAATCTCCACGACAACGACTACAATCATGCACAAATAGATTGTTTACTTTATTGTTATGATAGTTTCCATGGTAACTAAGCATGAATATTACACATGGGTAATTTTTTTCCGGATGAGCCAATAGAGAGCTTCGACATGATTACATTGAGTGTAAAATCACTTCTGTATCTTCTATAGTAACGGAGATATGCGAGTTTGAAATTTTATATAATGTTTTTGTAAAACGTGATTCCAAGGATGTATTACATTGTTTCAACAATGAAAGTGGTTATTTCAAATCTCCACGACAACGACTAAAATCATGCACAAATAGATTGTTTACTTTATTGTTATGATAGTTTCCATGGTAACTAAGCATGAATATTACACATGGGTAAAAATTTTCCGGATGAGCCAATAGAGAGCTTCAACATGATTACATTGAGTGTAAAATCACTTCTTTATCTTCTATAGTAACGGAGATATGCGAGTTTGAAATTTTATATAATGTTTTTGTAAAACGTGATTCCAAGGATGTATTACATTGTTTCAACAATGAGAGTGGTTATTTCAAATCTCCACGACAACGACTACAATCATGCACAAATAGATTGTTTACTTTATTGTTATGATAGTTTCCATGGTAACTAAGCATGAATATTACACATGGGTAAAGTTTTTCCGGATGAGCCAATAGAGAGCTTCGACCTGATTACATTGAGTGTAAAATCACTTCTGTATCTTCTAAAGTAACGGAGATATGCGAGTTTGAAATTTTATATAATGTTTTTGTAAATCGTAATTCCAAGGATGTATTACATTGTTTCAACAATGAAAGTGGTTATTTAAATCTCCACGACAACGACTACAATCATGCACAAATAGATTGTTTACTTTATTGTTATGATAGTTTCCATGGTAACTAAGCATGAATATTACACATGGGTAAAAATTTTTCCAGATGAGCCAATAGAGAGCTTCGACATGATTACATTGAGTGTAAAATCACTTCTTTATCTTCTATAGTAACGGAGATATGCGAGTTTGAAATTTTATATAATGTTTTTGTAAAACGTGATTCCAAGGATGTATTACATTGTTTCAACAATGAGAGTGGTTATTTCAAATCTCCACGAAAACGACTACAATCATGCACAAATAGATTGTTTACTTTATTGTTATGATAGTTTCCATGGTAACTAAGCATGAATATTACACAAGGGTAAAGTTTTTCCGGATGAGCCAATAGAGAGCTTCGACCTGATTACATTGAGTGTAAAATCACTTCTGTATCTTTTAAAGTAACGGAGATATGCGAGTTTGAAATTTTATATAATGTTTTTGTTAGACGTGATTCCAAGGATGTATTACATTGTTTCAACAATGAAAGTGGTTATTTCAAATCTCCACGACAACGACTACAATCATGCACAAATAGATTGTTTACTTTATTGTTATGATAGTTTCCATGGTAACTAAGCACGAATATTACACATGGGTAAAGTTTTTCCGGATGAGCCAATAGAGAGCTTCGACCTGATTACATTGAGTGTAAAATCACTTCTGTATCTTCTAAAGTAACGGAGATATGCGAGTTTGAAATTTTATATAATGTTTTTGTAAAACGTGATTCCAAGGATGTATTACATTGTTTCAACAATGAAAGTGGTTATTTAAATCTCCACGACAACGACTACAATCATGCACAAATAGATTGTTTACTTTATTGTTATGATAGTTTCCATGGTAACTAAGCATGAATATTACACATGGGTAAAAATTTTCCGGATGAGCCAATAGAGAGCTTCGACCTGATTACATTAAGTGTAAAATCACATCTGTATCTTCTATAGTAACGGAGATATGCGAGTTTGAAATTTTATATAATGTTCTTGTTAGACGTGAATCCAAGGATGTATTACATTGTTTCAACAATGAGAGTGGTTATTTCAAATCTCCACGAAAACGACTACAATCATGCACAAATAGATTGTTTACTTTATTGTTATGATAGTTTCCATGGTAACTAAGCATGAATATTACACATGGGTAAAAATTTTTCCGGATGAGCCAATAGAGAGCTTCGACATGATTACATTGAGTGTAAAATCACTTCTTTATCTTCTATAGTAACGGAGATATGCGAGTTTGAAATTTTATATAATGTTTTTGTAAAACGTGATTCCAAGGATGTATTACATTGTTTCAACAATGAGAGTGGTTATTTCAAATCTCCACGAAAACGACTACAATCATGCACAAATAGATTGTTTACTTTATTGTTATGATAGTTTCCATGGTAACTAAGCATGAATATTACACATTGGTAAAGTTTTTCCGGATGAGCCAATAGAGAGCTTCGACCTGATTACATTGAGTTTAAAATCACTTCTGTATCTTCTAAAGTAACGGAGATATGCGAGTTTGAAATTTTATATAATGTTTTTGTAAATCGTAATTCCAAGGATGTATTACATTGTTTCAACAATGAAAGTGGTTATTTAAATCTCCACGACAACGACTACAATCATGCACAAATAGATTGTTTACTTTATTGTTATGATAGTTTCCATGGTAACTAAGCATGAATATTACACATGGGTAAAAATTTTCCGGATGAGCCAATAGAGAGCTTCGACCTGATTACATTAAGTGTAAAATCACATCTGTATCTTCTATAGTAACGGAGATATGCGAGTTTGAAATTTTATATAATGTTTTTGTAAAACGTGATTCCAAGGATGTATTACATTGTTTCAACAATGAGAGTGGTTATTTCAAATCTCCACGACAACGACTACAATCATGCACAAATAGATTGTTTACTTTATTGTTATGATAGTTTCCATGGTAACTAAGCATGAATATTACACATGGGTAAAGTTTTTCCGGATGAGCCAATAGAGATCTTCGACCTGATTACATTGAGTTTAAAATCACTTCTGTATCTTCTAAAGTAACGGAGATATGCGAGTTTGAAATTTTATATAATGTTTTTGTAAATCGTAATTCCAAGGATGTATTACATTGTTTCAACAATGAAAGTGGTTATTTAAATCTCCACGACAACGACTACAATCATGCACAAATAGATTGTTTACTTTATTGTTATGATAGTTTCCATGGTAACTAAGCATGAATATTACACATGGGTAAAAATTTTTCCGGATGAGCCAATAGAGAGCTTTGACATGATTACATTGAGTGTAAAATCACTTCTTTATCTTCTATAGTAACGGAGATATGCGAGTTTGAAATTTTATATAATGTTTTTGTAAAACGTGATTCCAAGGATGTATTACATTGTTTCAACAATGAGAGTGGTTATTTCAAATCTCCACGAAAACGACTACAATCATGCACAAATAGATTGTTTACTTTATTGTTATGATAGTTTCCATGGTAACTAAGCATGAATATTACACATTGGTAAAGTTTTTCCGGATGAGCCAATAGAGAGCTTCGACCTGATTACATTGAGTTTAAAATCACTTCTGTATCTTCTAAAGTAACGGAGATATGCGAGTTTGAAATTTTATATAATGTTTTTGTAAATCGTAATTCCAAGGATGTATTACATTGTTTCAACAATGAGAGTGGTTATTTCAAATCTCCACGAAAACGACTACAATCATGCACAAATAGATTGTTTACTTTATTGTTATGATAGTTTCCATGGTAACTAAGCATGAATATTACACATTGGTAAAGTTTTTCCGGATGAGCCAATAGAGAGCTTCGACCTGATTACATTGAGTTTAAAATCACTTCTGTATCTTCTAAAGTAACGGAGATATGCGAGTTTGAAATTTTATATAATGTTTTTGTAAATCGTAATTCCAAGGATGTATTACATTGTTTCAACAATGAAAGTGGTTATTTAAATCTCCACGACAACGACTACAATCATGCACAAATAGATTGTTTACTTTATTGTTATGATAGTTTCCATGGTAACTAAGCATGAATATTACACATGGGTAAAAATTTTCCGGATGAGCCAATAGAGAGCTTCGACCTGATTACATTAAGTGTAAAATCACATCTGTATCTTCTATAGTAACGGAGATATGCGAGTTTGAAATTTTATATAATGTTCTTGTTAGACGTGAATCCAAGGATGTATTACATTGTTTCAACAATGAGAGTGGTTATTTCAAATCTCCACGAAAACGACTACAATCATGCACAAATAGATTGTTTACTTTATTGTTATGATAGTTTCCATGGTAACTAAGCATGAATATTACACATGGGTAATTTTTTTTTGGATGAGCCAATAGAGAGCTTCGACATGATTACATTGAGTGTAAAATCACTTCTGTATCTTCTATAGTAACGGAGATATGCGAGTTTGAAATTTTATATAATGTTTTTGTAAAACGTGATTCCAAGGATGTATTACATTGTTTCAACAATGAAAGTGGTTATTTCAAATCTCCACGACAACGACTACAATCATGCACAAATAGATTGTTTACTTTATTGTTATGATAGTTTCCATGGTAACTAAGCATGAATATTACACATGGGTAAAATTTTTTCCGGATGAGCCAATAGAGAGCTTCGACATGATTACATTGAGTGTAAAATCACTTCTTTATCTTCTATAGTAACGGAGATATGCGAGTTTGAAATTTTATATAATGTTTTTGTAAAACGTGATTCCAAGGATGTATTACATTGTTTCAACAATGAGAGTGGTTATTTCAAATCTCCACGAAAACGACTACAATCATGCACAAATAGATTGTTTACTTTATTGTTATGATAGTTTCCATGGTAACTAAGCATGAATATTACACATGGGTAAAGTTTTTCCGGATGAGCCAATAGAGAGCTTCGACATGATTACATTGAGTGTAAAATCACTTCTGTATCTTCTATAGTAACGGAGATATGCGAGTTTGAAATTTTATATAATGTTTTTGTAAAACGTGATTCCAAGGATGTATTACATTGTTTCAACAATGAAAGTGGTTATTTCAAATCTCCACGACAACGACTAAAATCATGCACAAATAGATTGTTTACTTTATTGTTATGATAGTTTCCATGGTAACTAAGCATGAATATTACACATGGGTAAATTTTTTTCCGGATGAGCCAATAGAGAGCTTCGACATGATTACATTGAGTGTAAAATCACTTCTTTATCTTCTATAGTAACGGAGATATGCGAGTTTGAAATTTTATATAATGTTTTTGTAAAACGTGATTCCAAGGATGTATTACATTGTTTCAACAATGAGAGTGGTTATTTAAATCTCCACGAAAACGACTACAATCATGCACAAATAGATTGTTTACTTTATTGTTATGATAGTTTCCATGGTAACTAATAATGAATATTACACATGGGTAAAGTTTTTCCGGATGAGCCAATAGAGAGCTTCGACATGATTACATTGAGTGTAAAATCACTTCTGTATCTTCTATAGTAACGGAGATATGCGAGTTTGAAATTTTATATAATGTTTTTGTAAAACGTGATTCCAAGGATGTATTACATTGTTTCAACAATGAAAGTGGTTATTTCAAATCTCCACGACAACGACTACAATCATGCACAAATAGATTGTTTACTTTATTGTTATGATAGTTTCCATGGTAACTAAGCATGAATATTACACATGGGTAATTTTTTCCGGATGAGCCAATAGAGAGCTTCGACATGATTACATTGAGTGTAAAATCACTTCTGTATCTTCTATAGTAACGGAGATATGCGAGTTTGAAATTTTATATAATGTTTTTGTAAAACGTGATTCCAAGGATGTATTACATTGTTTCAACAATGAAAGTGGTTATTTCAAATCTCCACGACAACGACTAAAATCATGCACAAATAGATTGTTTACTTTATTGTTATGATAGTTTCCATGGTAACTAAGCATGAATATTACACATGGGTAAAAATTTTCCGGATGAGCCAATAGAGAGCTTCAACATGATTACATTGAGTGTAAAATCACTTCTTTATCTTCTATAGTAACGGAGATATGCGAGTTTGAAATTTTATATAATGTTTTTGTAAAACGTGATTCCAAGGATGTATTACATTGTTTCAACAATGAGAGTGGTTATTTCAAATCTCCACGACAACGACTACAATCATGCACAAATAGATTGTTTACTTTATTGTTATGATAGTTTCCATGGTAACTAAGCATGAATATTACACATGGGTAAAGTTTTTCCGGATGAGCCAATAGAGAGCTTCGACCTGATTACATTGAGTGTAAAATCACTTCTGTATCTTCTAAAGTAACGGAGATATGCGAGTTTGAAATTTTATATAATGTTTTTGTAAATCGTAATTCCAAGGATGTATTACATTGTTTCAACAATGAAAGTGGTTATTTAAATCTCCACGACAACGACTACAATCATGCACAAATAGATTGTTTACTTTATTGTTATGATAGTTTCCATGGTAACTAAGCATGAATATTACACATGGGTAAAAATTTTTCCGGATGAGCCAATAGAGAGCTTCGACATGATTACATTGAGTGTAAAATCACTTCTTTATCTTCTATAGTAACGGAGATATGCGAGTTTGAAATTTTATATAATGTTTTTGTAAAACGTGATTCCAAGGATGTATTACATTGTTTCAACAATGAGAGTGGTTATTTCAAATCTCCACGAAAACGACTACAATCATGCACAAATAGATTGTTTACTTTATTGTTATGATAGTTTCCATGGTAACTAAGCATGAATATTACACAAGGGTAAAGTTTTTCCGGATGAGCCAATAGAGAGCTTCGACCTGATTACATTGAGTGTAAAATCACTTCTGTATCTTTTAAAGTAACGGAGATATGCGAGTTTGAAATTTTATATAATGTTTTTGTTAGACGTGATTCCAAGGATGTATTACATTGTTTCAACAATGAAAGTGGTTATTTCAAATCTCCACGACAACGACTACAATCATGCACAAATAGATTGTTTACTTTATTGTTATGATAGTTTCCATGGTAACTAAGCACGAATATTACACATGGGTAAAGTTTTTCCGGATGAGCCAATAGAGAGCTTCGACCTGATTACATTGAGTGTAAAATCACTTCTGTATCTTCTAAAGTAACGGAGATATGCGAGTTTGAAATTTTATATAATGTTTTTGTAAAACGTGATTCCAAGGATGTATTACATTGTTTCAACAATGAAAGTGGTTATTTAAATCTCCACGACAACGACTACAATCATGCACAAATAGATTGTTTACTTTATTGTTATGATAGTTTCCATGGTAACTAAGCATGAATATTACACATGGGTAAAAATTTTCCGGATGAGCCAATAGAGAGCTTCGACCTGATTACATTAAGTGTAAAATCACATCTGTATCTTCTATAGTAACGGAGATATGCGAGTTTGAAATTTTATATAATGTTCTTGCTAGACGTGAATCCAAGGATGTATTACATTGTTTCAACAATGAGAGTGGTTATTTCAAATCTCCACGAAAACGACTACAATCATGCACAAATAGATTGTTTACTTTATTGTTATGATAGTTTCCATGGTAACTAAGCATGAATATTACACATGGGTAAAAATTTTTCCGGATGAGCCAATAGAGAGCTTCGACATGATTACATTGAGTGTAAAATCACTTCTTTATCTTCTATAGTAACGGAGATATGCGAGTTTGAAATTTTATATAATGTTTTTGTAAAACGTGATTCCAAGGATGTATTACATTGTTTCAACAATGAGAGTGGTTATTTCAAATCTCCACGAAAACGACTACAATCATGCACAAATAGATTGTTTACTTTATTGTTATGATAGTTTCCATGGTAACTAAGCATGAATATTACACATTGGTAAAGTTTTTCCGGATGAGCCAATAGAGAGCTTCGACCTGATTACATTGAGTTTAAAATCACTTCTGTATCTTCTAAAGTAACGGAGATATGCGAGTTTGAAATTTTATATAATGTTTTTGTAAATCGTAATTCCAAGGATGTATTACATTGTTTCAACAATGAAAGTGGTTATTTAAATCTCCACGACAACGACTACAATCATGCACAAATAGATTGTTTACTTTATTGTTATGATAGTTTCCATGGTAACTAAGCATGAATATTACACATGGGTAAAAATTTTCCGGATGAGCCAATAGAGAGCTTCGACCTGATTACATTAAGTGTAAAATCACATCTGTATCTTCTATAGTAACGGAGATATGCGAGTTTGAAATTTTATATAATGTTTTTGTAAAACGTGATTCCAAGGATGTATTACATTGTTTCAACAATGAGAGTGGTTATTTCAAATCTCCACGACAACGACTACAATCATGCACAAATAGATTGTTTACTTTATTGTTATGATAGTTTCCATGGTAACTAAGCATGAATATTACACATGGGTAAAGTTTTTCCGGATGAGCCAATAGAGAGCTTCGACCTGATTACATTGAGTTTAAAATCACTTCTGTATCTTCTAAAGTAACGGAGATATGCGAGTTTGAAATTTTATATAATGTTTTTGTAAATCGTAATTCCAAGGATGTATTACATTGTTTCAACAATGAAAGTGGTTATTTAAATCTCCACGACAACGACTACAATCATGCACAAATAGATTGTTTACTTTATTGTTATGATAGTTTCCATGGTAACTAAGCATGAATATTACACATGGGTAAAAATTTTTCCGGATGAGCCAATAGAGAGCTTTGACATGATTACATTGAGTGTAAAATCACTTCTTTATCTTCTATAGTAACGGAGATATGCGAGTTTGAAATTTTATATAATGTTTTTGTAAAACGTGATTCCAAGGATGTATTACATTGTTTCAACAATGAGAGTGGTTATTTCAAATCTCCACGAAAACGACTACAATCATGCACAAATAGATTGTTTACTTTATTGTTATGATAGTTTCCATGGTAACTAAGCATGAATATTACACATTGGTAAAGTTTTTCCGGATGAGCCAATAGAGAGCTTCGACCTGATTACATTGAGTTTAAAATCACTTCTGTATCTTCTAAAGTAACGGAGATATGCGAGTTTGAAATTTTATATAATGTTTTTGTAAATCGTAATTCCAAGGATGTATTACATTGTTTCAACAATGAGAGTGGTTATTTCAAATCTCCACGAAAACGACTACAATCATGCACAAATAGATTGTTTACTTTATTGTTATGATAGTTTCCATGGTAACTAAGCATGAATATTACACATTGGTAAAGTTTTTCCGGATGAGCCAATAGAGAGCTTCGACCTGATTACATTGAGTTTAAAATCACTTCTGTATCTTCTAAAGTAACGGAGATATGCGAGTTTGAAATTTTATATAATGTTTTTGTAAATCGTAATTCCAAGGATGTATTACATTGTTTCAACAATGAAAGTGGTTATTTAAATCTCCACGACAACGACTACAATCATGCACAAATAGATTGTTTACTTTATTGTTATGATAGTTTCCATGGTAACTAAGCATGAATATTACACATGGGTAAAAATTTTCCGGATGAGCCAATAGAGAGCTTCGACCTGATTACATTAAGTGTAAAATCACATCTGTATCTTCTATAGTAACGGAGATATGCGAGTTTGAAATTTTATATAATGTTCTTGTTAGACGTGAATCCAAGGATGTATTACATTGTTTCAACAATGAGAGTGGTTATTTCAAATCTCCACGAAAACGACTACAATCATGCACTAATAGATTGTTTACTTTATTGTTATGATAGTTTCCATGGTAACTAAGCATGAATATTACACATGGGTAATTTTTTTTTGGATGAGCCAATAGAGAGCTTCGACATGATTACATTGAGTGTAAAATCACTTCTGTATCTTCTATAGTAACGGAGATATGCGAGTTTGAAATTTTATATAATGTTTTTGTAAAACGTGATTCCAAGGATGTATTACATTGTTTCAACAATGAAAGTGGTTATTTCAAATCTCCACGACAACGACTACAATCATGCACAAATAGATTGTTTACTTTATTGTTATGATAGTTTCCATGGTAACTAAGCATGAATATTACACATGGGTAAAATTTTTTCCGGATGAGCCAATAGAGAGCTTCGACATGATTACATTGAGTGTAAAATCACTTCTTTATCTTCTATAGTAACGGAGATATGCGAGTTTGAAATTTTATATAATGTTTTTGTAAAACGTGATTCCAAGGATGTATTACATTGTTTCAACAATGAGAGTGGTTATTTCAAATCTCCACGAAAACGACTACAATCATGCACAAATAGATTGTTTACTTTATTGTTATGATAGTTTCCATGGTAACTAAGCATGAATATTACACATGGGTAAAGTTTTTCCGGATGAGCCAATAGAGAGCTTCGACATGATTACATTGAGTGTAAAATCACTTCTGTATCTTCTATAGTAACGGAGATATGCGAGTTTGAAATTTTATATAATGTTTTTGTAAAACGTGATTCCAAGGATGTATTACATTGTTTCAACAATGAAAGTGGTTATTTCAAATCTCCACGACAACGACTACAATCATGCACAAATAGATTGTTTACTTTATTGTTATGATAGTTTCCATGGTAACTAAGCATGAATATTACACATGGGTAATTTTTTTCCGGATGAGCCAATAGAGAGCTTCGACATGATTACATTGAGTGTAAAATCACTTCTGTATCTTCTATAGTAACGGAGATATGCGAGTTTGAAATTTTATATAATGTTTTTGTAAAACGTGATTCCAAGGATGTATTACATTGTTTCAACAATGAAAGTGGTTATTTCAAATCTCCACGACAACGACTAAAATCATGCACAAATAGATTGTTTACTTTATTGTTATGATAGTTTCCATGGTAACTAAGCATGAATATTACACATGGGTAAAAATTTTCCGGATGAGCCAATAGAGAGCTTCAACATGATTACATTGAGTGTAAAATCACTTCTTTATCTTCTATAGTAACGGAGATATGCGAGTTTGAAATTTTATATAATGTTTTTGTAAAACGTGATTCCAAGGATGTATTACATTGTTTCAACAATGAGAGTGGTTATTTCAAATCTCCACGACAACGACTACAATCATGCACAAATAGATTGTTTACTTTATTGTTATGATAGTTTCCATGGTAACTAAGCATGAATATTACACATGGGTAAAGTTTTTCCGGATGAGCCAATAGAGAGCTTCGACCTGATTACATTGAGTGTAAAATCACTTCTGTATCTTCTAAAGTAACGGAGATATGCGAGTTTGAAATTTTATATAATGTTTTTGTAAATCGTAATTCCAAGGATGTATTACATTGTTTCAACAATGAAAGTGGTTATTTAAATCTCCACGACAACGACTACAATCATGCACAAATAGATTGTTTACTTTATTGTTATGATAGTTTCCATGGTAACTAAGCATGAATATTACACATGGGTAAAAATTTTTCCGGATGAGCCAATAGAGAGCTTCGACATGATTACATTGAGTGTAAAATCACTTCTTTATCTTCTATAGTAACGGAGATATGCGAGTTTGAAATTTTATATAATGTTTTTGTAAAACGTGATTCCAAGGATGTATTACATTGTTTCAACAATGAGAGTGGTTATTTCAAATCTCCACGAAGACGACTACAATCATGCACAAATAGATTGTTTACTTTATTGTTATGATAGTTTCCATGGTAACTAAGCATGAATATTACACAAGGGTAAAGTTTTTCCGGATGAGCCAATAGAGAGCTTCGACCTGATTACATTGAGTGTAAAATCACTTCTGTATCTTCTAAAGTAACGGAGATATGCGAGTTTGAAATTTTATATAATGTTTTTGTTAGACGTGATTCCAAGGATGTATTACATTGTTTCAACAATGAAAGTGGTTATTTCAAATCTCCACGACAACGACTACAATCATGCACAAATAGATTGTTTACTTTATTGTTATGATAGTTTCCATGGTAACTAAGCACGAATATTACACATGGGTAAAGTTTTTCCGGATGAGCCAATAGAGAGCTTCGACCTGATTACATTGAGTGTAAAATCACTTCTGTATCTTCTAAAGTAACGGAGATATGCGAGTTTGAAATTTTATATAATGTTTTTGTAAAACGTGATTCCAAGGATGTATTACATTGTTTCAACAATGAAAGTGGTTATTTCAAATCTCCACGACAACGACTAAAATCATGCACAAATAGATTGTTTACTTTATTGTTATGATAGTTTCCATGGTAACTAAGCATGAATATTACACATGGGTAATTTTTTTCCGGATGAGCCAATAGAGAGCTTCGACCTGATTACATTGAGTGTAAAATCACTTCTGTATCTTCTAAAGTAACGGAGATATGCGAGTTTGAAATTTTATATAATGTTTTTGTAAATCGTAATTCCAAGGATGTATTACATTGTTTCAACAATGAAAGTGGTTATTTAAATCTCCACGACAACGACTACAATCATGCACAAATAGATTGTTTACTTTATTGTTATGATAGTTTCCATGGTAACTAAGCATGAATATTACACATGGGTAAAAATTTTCCGGATGAGCCAATAGAGAGCTTCGACCTGATTACATTAAGTGTAAAATCACATCTGTATCTTCTATAGTAACGGAGATATGCGAGTTTGAAATTTTATATAATGTTTTTGTAAAACGTGATTCCAAGGATGTATTACATTGTTTCAACAATGAGAGTGGTTATTTCAAATCTCCACGAAAACGACTACAATCATGCACAAATAGATTGTTTACTTTATTGTTATGATAGTTTCCATGGTAACTAAGCATGAATATTACACATGGGTAAAGTTTTTCCGGATGAGCCAATAGAGAGCTTCAACATGATTACATTGAGTGTAAAATCACTTCTTTATCTTCTATAGTAACGGAGATATGCGAGTTTGAAATTTTATATAATGTTTTTGTAAAACGTGATTCCAAGGATGTATTACATTGTTTCAACAATGAGAGTGGTTATTTCAAATCTCCACGAAAACGACTACAATCATGCACAAATAGATTGTTTACTTTATTGTTATGATAGTTTCCATGGTAACTAAGCATGAATATTACACATGGGTAAAGTTTTTCCGGATGAGCCAATAGAGAGCTTCGACCTGATTACATTGAGTGTAAAATCACTTCTGTATCTTCTAAAGTAACGGAGATATGCGAGTTTGAAATTTTATATAATGTTTTTGTAAAACGTGATTCCAAGGATGTATTACATTGTTTCAACAATGAGAGTGGTTATTTCAAATCTCCACGAAAACGACTACAATCATGCACAAATAGATTGTTTACTTTATTGTTATGACACTTTCCATGGTAAATAAGCATGAATATTACACATGGGTAAATTTTTTCCTGATGAGCCAATAGAGAGCTTCGACATGATTACATTGAGTGTAAAATCACTTCTTTATCTTCTATAGTAACGGAGATATGCGAGTTTGAAATTTTATATAATGTTTTTGTAAAACGTGATTCCAAGGATGTATTACATTGTTTCAACAATGAGAGTGGTTATTTCAAATCTCCACGAAAACGACTACAATCATGCACAAATAGATTGTTTACTTTATTGTTATGATAGTTTCCATGGTAACTAAGCATGAATATTACACATGGGTAATTTTTTTCCGGATGAGCCAATAGAGAGCTTCGACATGATTACATTGAGTGTAAAATCACTTCTGTATCTTCTATAGTAACGGAGATATGCGAGTTTGAAATTTTATATAATGTTTTTGTAAAACGTGATTCCAAGGATGTATTACATTGTTTCAACAATGAAAGTGGTTATTTCAAATCTCCACGACAACGACTACAATCATGCACAAATAGATTGTTTACTTTATTGTTATGATAGTTTCCATGGTAACTAAGCATGAATATTACACATGGGTAATTTTTTTCCGGATGAGCCAATAGAGAGCTTCGACATGATTACATTGAGTGTAAAATCACTTCTGTATCTTCTATAGTAACGGAGATATGCGAGTTTGAAATTTTATATAATGTTTTTGTAAAACGTGATTCCAAGGATGTATTACATTGTTTCAACAATGAAAGTGGTTATTTCAAATCTCCACGACAACGACTACAATCATGCACAAATAGATTGTTTACTTTATTGTTATGATAGTTTCCATGGTAACTAAGCATGAATATTACACATGGGTAAAAATTTTCCGGATGAGCCAATAGAGAGCTTCAACATGATTACATTGAGTGTAAAATCACTTCTTTATCTTCTATAGTAACGGAGATATGCGAGTTTGAAATTTTATATAATGTTTTTGTAAAACGTGATTCCAAGGATGTATTACATTGTTTCAACAATGAGAGTGGTTATTTCAAATCTCCACGAAAACGACTACAATCATGCACAAATAGATTGTTTACTTTATTGTTATGATAGTTTCCATGGTAACTAAGCATGAATATTACACATGGGTAATTTTTTTCCGGATGAGCCAATAGAGAGCTTCGACATGATTACATTGAGTGTAAAATCACTTCTGTATCTTCTAAAGTAACGGAGATATGCGAGTTTGAAATTTTTTATAATGTTTTTGTAAATCGTAATTCCAAGGATGTATTACATTGTTTCAACAATGAAAGTGGTTATTTAAATCTCCACGACAACGACTACAATCATGCACCAATAGATTGTTTACTTTATTGTTATGATAGTTTCCATGGTAACTAAGCATGAATATTACACATGGGTAAAGTTTTTCCGGATGAGCCAATAGAGAGCTTCGACCTGATTACATTGAGTGTAAAATCACTTCTGTATCTTCTAAAGTAACGGAGATATGCGAGTTTGAAATTTTATATAATGTTTTTGTAAATCGTAATTCCAAGGATGTATTACATTGTTTCAACAATGAAAGTGGTTATTTAAATCTCCACGACAACGACTACAATCATGCACAAATAGATTGTTTACTTTATTGTTATGATAGTTTCCATGGTAACTAAGCATGAATATTACACATGGGTAAAAATTTTCCGGATGAGCCAATAGAGAGCTTCGACCTGATTACATTAAGTGTAAAATCACATCTGTATCTTCTATAGTAACGGAGATATGCGAGTTTGAAATTTTATATAATGTTTTTGTAAAACGTGATTCCAAGGATGTATTACATTGTTTCAACAATGAGAGTGGTTATTTCAAATCTCCACGAAAACGACTACAATCATGCACAAATAGATTGTTTACTTTATTGTTATGATAGTTTCCATGGTAACTAAGCATGAATATTACACATGGGTAAAGTTTTTCCGGATGAGCCAATAGAGAGCTTCGACATGATTACATTGAGTGTAAAATCACTTCTGTATCTTCTATAGTAACGGAGATATGCGAGTTTGAAATTTTATATAATGTTTTTGTAAAACGTGATTCCAAGGATGTATTACATTGTTTCAACAATGAGAGTGGTTATTTCAAATCTCCACGAAAACGACTACAATCATGCACAAATAGATTGTTTACTTTATTGTTATGATAGTTTCCATGGTAACTAAGCATGAATATTACACATGGGTAAAGTTTTTCCGGATGAGCCAATAGAGAGCTTCGACCTGATTACATTGAGTGTAAAATCACTTCTGTATCTTCTAAAGTAACGGAGATATGCGAGTTTGAAATTTTATATAATGTTTTTGTAAAACGTGATTCCAAGGATGTATTACATTGTTTCAACAATGAGAGTGGTTATTTCAAATCTCCACGAAAACGACTACAATCATGCACAAATAGATTGTTTACTTTATTGTTATGACACTTTCCATGGTAAATAAGCATGAATATTACACATGGGTAAATTTTTTCCTGATGAGCCAATAGAGAGCTTCGACATGATTACATTGAGTGTAAAATCACTTCTTTATCTTCTATAGTAACGGAGATATGCGAGTTTGAAATTTTATATAATGTTTTTGTAAAACGTGATTCCAAGGATGTATTACATTGTTTCAACAATGAGAGTGGTTATTTCAAATCTCCACGAAAACGACTACAATCATGCACAAATAGATTGTTTACTTTATTGTTATGATAGTTTCCATGGTAACTAAGCATGAATATTACACATGGGTAATTTTTTTCCGGATGAGCCAATAGAGAGCTTCGACATGATTACATTGAGTGTAAAATCACTTCTGTATCTTCTAAAGTAACGGAGATATGCGAGTTTGAAATTTTTTATAATGTTTTTGTAAATCGTAATTCCAAGGATGTATTACATTGTTTCAACAATGAAAGTGGTTATTTAAATCTCCACGACAACGACTACAATCATGCACCAATAGATTGTTTACTTTATTGTTATGATAGTTTCCATGGTAACTAAGCATGAATATTACACATGGGTAAAGTTTTTCCGGATGAGCCAATAGAGAGCTTCGACCTGATTACATTGAGTGTAAAATCACTTCTGTATCTTCTAAAGTAACGGAGATATGCGAGTTTGAAATTTTATATAATGTTTTTGTAAATCGTAATTCCAAGGATGTATTACATTGTTTCAACAATGAAAGTGGTTATTTAAATCTCCACGACAACGACTACAATCATGCACAAATAGATTGTTTACTTTATTGTTATGATAGTTTCCATGGTAACTAAGCATGAATATTACACATGGGTAAAAATTTTCCGGATGAGCCAATAGAGAGCTTCGACCTGATTACATTAAGTGTAAAATCACATCTGTATCTTCTATAGTAACGGAGATATGCGAGTTTGAAATTTTATATAATGTTTTTGTAAAACGTGATTCCAAGGATGTATTACATTGTTTCAACAATGAGAGTGGTTATTTCAAATCTCCACGAAAACGACTACAATCATGCACAAATAGATTGTTTACTTTATTGTTATGATAGTTTCCATGGTAACTAAGCATGAATATTACACATGGGTAAAGTTTTTCCGGATGAGCCAATAGAGAGCTTCGACATGATTACATTGAGTGTAAAATCACTTCTGTATCTTCTATAGTAACGGAGATATGCGAGTTTGAAATTTTATATAATGTTTTTGTAAAACGTGATTCCAAGGATGTATTACATTGTTTCAACAATGAGAGTGGTTATTTCAAATCTCCACGAAAACGACTACAATCATGCACAAATAGATTGTTTACTTTATTGTTATGATAGTTTCCATGGTAACTAAGCATGAATATTACACATGGGTAAAGTTTTTCCGGATGAGCCAATAGAGAGCTTCGACCTGATTACATTGAGTGTAAAATCACTTCTGTATCTTCTAAAGTAACGGAGATATGCGAGTTTGAAATTTTATATAATGTTTTTGTAAAACGTGATTCCAAGGATGTATTACATTGTTTCAACAATGAGAGTGGTTATTTCAAATCTCCACGAAAACGACTACAATCATGCACAAATAGATTGTTTACTTTATTGTTATGACACTTTCCATGGTAAATAAGCATGAATATTACACATGGGTAAATTTTTTCCTGATGAGCCAATAGAGAGCTTCGACATGATTACATTGAGTGTAAAATCACTTCTTTATCTTCTATAGTAACGGAGATATGCGAGTTTGAAATTTTATATAATGTTTTTGTAAAACGTGATTCCAAGGATGTATTACATTGTTTCAACAATGAGAGTGGTTATTTCAAATCTCCACGAAAACGACTACAATCATGCACAAATAGATTGTTTACTTTATTGTTATGATAGTTTCCATGGTAACTAAGCATGAATATTACACATGGGTAATTTTTTTCCGGATGAGCCAATAGAGAGCTTCGACATGATTACATTGAGTGTAAAATCACTTCTGTATCTTCTATAGTAACGGAGATATGCGAGTTTGAAATTTTATATAATGTTTTTGTAAAACGTGATTCCAAGGATGTATTACATTGTTTCAACAATGAAAGTGGTTATTTCAAATCTCCACGACAACGACTACAATCATGCACAAATAGATTGTTTACTTTATTGTTATGATAGTTTCCATGGTAACTAAGCATGAATATTACACATGGGTAATTTTTTTCCGGATGAGCCAATAGAGAGCTTCGACATGATTACATTGAGTGTAAAATCACTTCTGTATCTTCTATAGTAACGGAGATATGCGAGTTTGAAATTTTATATAATGTTTTTGTAAAACGTGATTCCAAGGATGTATTACATTGTTTCAACAATGAAAGTGGTTATTTCAAATCTCCACGACAACGACTACAATCATGCACAAATAGATTGTTTACTTTATTGTTATGATAGTTTCCATGGTAACTAAGCATGAATATTACACATGGGTAAAAATTTTCCGGATGAGCCAATAGAGAGCTTCAACATGATTACATTGAGTGTAAAATCACTTCTTTATCTTCTATAGTAACGGAGATATGCGAGTTTGAAATTTTATATAATGTTTTTGTAAAACGTGATTCCAAGGATGTATTACATTGTTTCAACAATGAGAGTGGTTATTTCAAATCTCCACGAAAACGACTACAATCATGCACAAATAGATTGTTTACTTTATTGTTATGATAGTTTCCATGGTAACTAAGCATGAATATTACACATGGGTAATTTTTTTCCGGATGAGCCAATAGAGAGCTTCGACATGATTACATTGAGTGTAAAATCACTTCTGTATCTTCTAAAGTAACGGAGATATGCGAGTTTGAAATTTTTTATAATCTTTTTGTAAATCGTAATTCCAAGGATGTATTACATTGTTTCAACAATGAAAGTGGTTATTTAAATCTCCACGACAACGACTACAATCATGCACCAATAGATTGTTTACTTTATTGTTATGATAGTTTCCATGGTAACTAAGCATGAATATTACACATGGGTAAAGTTTTTCCGGATGAGCCAATAGAGAGCTTCGACCTGATTACATTGAGTGTAAAATCACTTCTGTATCTTCTAAAGTAACGGAGATATGCGAGTTTGAAATTTTATATAATGTTTTTGTAAATCGTAATTCCAAGGATGTATTACATTGTTTCAACAATGAAAGTGGTTATTTAAATCTCCACGACAACGACTACAATCATGCACAAATAGATTGTTTACTTTATTGTTATGATAGTTTCCATGGTAACTAAGCATGAATATTACACATGGGTAAAGTTTTCCCGGATGAGCCAATAGAGAGCTTCGACATGATTACATTGAGTGTAAAATCACTTCTGTATCTTCTATAGTAACGGAGATATGCGAGTTTGAAATTTTATATAATGTTTTTGTAAAACGTGATTCCAAGGATGTATTACATTGTTTCAACAATGAAAGTGGTTATTTCAAATCTCCACGACAACGACTACAATCATGCACAAATAGATTGTTTACTTTATTGTTATGATAGTTTCCATGGTAACTAAGCATGAATATTACACATGGGTAATTTTTTTCCGGATGAGCCAATAGAGAGCTTCGACATGATTACATTGAGTGTAAAATCACTTCTGTATCTTCTATAGTAACGGAGATATGCGAGTTTGAAATTTTATATAATGTTTTTGTAAAACGTGATTCCAAGGATGTAATACATTGTTTCAAATATGAAAGTGGTTATTTCAAATCTCCACGACAACGACTACAATCATGCACAAATAGATTGTTTACTTTATTGTTATGATAGTTTCCATGGTAACTAAGCATGAATATTACACATGGGTAAAAATTTTCCGGATGAGCCAATAGAGAGCTTCAACATGATTACATTGAGTGTAAAATCACTTCTTTATCTTCTATAGTAACGGAGATATGCGAGTTTGAAATTTTATATAATGTTTTTGTAAAACGTGATTCCAAGGATGTATTACATTGTTTCAACAATGAGAGTGGTTATTTCAAATCTCCACGACAACGACTACAATCATGCACAAATAGATTGTTTACTTTATTGTTATGATAGTTTCCATGGTAACTAAGCATGAATATTACACATGGGTAAAGTTTTTCCGGATGAGCCAATAGAGAGCTTCGACCTGATTACATTGAGTGTAAAATCACTTCTGTATCTTCTAAAGTAACGGAGATATGCGAGTTTGAAATTTTATATAATGTTTTTGTAAATCGTAATTCCAAGGATGTATTACATTGTTTCAACAATGAGAGTGGTTATTTCAAATCTCCACGAAAACGACTACAATCATGCACAAATAGATTGTTTACTTTATTGTTATGACACTTTCCATGGTAAATAAGCATGAATATTACACATGGGTAAATTTTTTCCTGATGAGCCAATAGAGAGCTTCGACATGATTACATTGAGTGTAAAATCACTTCTTTATCTTCTATAGTAACGGAGATATGCGAGTTTGAAATTTTATATAATGTTTTTGTAAAACGTGATTCCAAGGATGTATTACATTGTTTCAACAATGAGAGTGGTTATTTCAAATCTCCACGAAAACGACTACAATCATGCACAAATAGATTGTTTACTTTATTGTTATGATAGTTTCCATGGTAACTAAGCATGAATATTACACATGGGTAATTTTTTTCCGGATGAGCCAATAGAGAGCTTCGACATGATTACATTGAGTGTAAAATCACTTCTGTATCTTCTATAGTAACGGAGATATGCGAGTTTGAAATTTTATATAATGTTTTTGTAAAACGTGATTCCAAGGATGTATTACATTGTTTCAACAATGAAAGTGGTTATTTCAAATCTCCACGACAACGACTACAATCATGCACAAATAGATTGTTTACTTTATTGTTATGATAGTTTCCATGGTAACTAAGCATGAATATTACACATGGGTAATTTTTTTCCGGATGAGCCAATAGAGAGCTTCGACATGATTACATTGAGTGTAAAATCACTTCTGTATCTTCTATAGTAACGGAGATATGCGAGTTTGAAATTTTATATAATGTTTTTGTAAAACGTGATTCCAAGGATGTATTACATTGTTTCAACAATGAAAGTGGTTATTTCAAATCTCCACGACAACGACTACAATCATGCACAAATAGATTGTTTACTTTATTGTTATGATAGTTTCCATGGTAACTAAGCATGAATATTACACATGGGTAAAAATTTTCCGGATGAGCCAATAGAGAGCTTCAACATGATTACATTGAGTGTAAAATCACTTCTTTATCTTCTATAGTAACGGAGATATGCGAGTTTGAAATTTTATATAATGTTTTTGTAAAACGTGATTCCAAGGATGTATTACATTGTTTCAACAATGAGAGTGGTTATTTCAAATCTCCACGAAAACGACTACAATCATGCACAAATAGATTGTTTACTTTATTGTTATGATAGTTTCCATGGTAACTAAGCATGAATATTACACATGGGTAATTTTTTTCCGGATGAGCCAATAGAGAGCTTCGACATGATTACATTGAGTGTAAAATCACTTCTGTATCTTCTAAAGTAACGGAGATATGCGAGTTTGAAATTTTTTATAATCTTTTTGTAAATCGTAATTCCAAGGATGTATTACATTGTTTCAACAATGAAAGTGGTTATTTAAATCTCCACGACAACGACTACAATCATGCACCAATAGATTGTTTACTTTATTGTTATGATAGTTTCCATGGTAACTAAGCATGAATATTACACATGGGTAAAGTTTTTCCGGATGAGCCAATAGAGAGCTTCGACCTGATTACATTGAGTGTAAAATCACTTCTGTATCTTCTAAAGTAACGGAGATATGCGAGTTTGAAATTTTATATAATGTTTTTGTAAATCGTAATTCCAAGGATGTATTACATTGTTTCAACAATGAAAGTGGTTATTTAAATCTCCACGACAACGACTACAATCATGCACAAATAGATTGTTTACTTTATTGTTATGATAGTTTCCATGGTAACTAAGCATGAATATTACACATGGGTAAAGTTTTCCCGGATGAGCCAATAGAGAGCTTCGACATGATTACATTGAGTGTAAAATCACTTCTGTATCTTCTATAGTAACGGAGATATGCGAGTTTGAAATTTTATATAATGTTTTTGTAAAACGTGATTCCAAGGATGTATTACATTGTTTCAACAATGAAAGTGGTTATTTCAAATCTCCACGACAACGACTACAATCATGCACAAATAGATTGTTTACTTTATTGTTATGATAGTTTCCATGGTAACTAAGCATGAATATTACACATGGGTAATTTTTTTCCGGATGAGCCAATAGAGAGCTTCGACATGATTACATTGAGTGTAAAATCACTTCTGTATCTTCTATAGTAACGGAGATATGCGAGTTTGAAATTTTATATAATGTTTTTGTAAAACGTGATTCCAAGGATGTAATACATTGTTTCAAATATGAAAGTGGTTATTTCAAATCTCCACGACAACGACTACAATCATGCACAAATAGATTGTTTACTTTATTGTTATGATAGTTTCCATGGTAACTAAGCATGAATATTACACATGGGTAAAAATTTTCCGGATGAGCCAATAGAGAGCTTCAACATGATTACATTGAGTGTAAAATCACTTCTTTATCTTCTATAGTAACGGAGATATGCGAGTTTGAAATTTTATATAATGTTTTTGTAAAACGTGATTCCAAGGATGTATTACATTGTTTCAACAATGAGAGTGGTTATTTCAAATCTCCACGACAACGACTACAATCATGCACAAATAGATTGTTTACTTTATTGTTATGATAGTTTCCATGGTAACTAAGCATGAATATTACACATGGGTAAAGTTTTTCCGGATGAGCCAATAGAGAGCTTCGACCTGATTACATTGAGTGTAAAATCACTTCTGTATCTTCTAAAGTAACGGAGATATGCGAGTTTGAAATTTTATATAATGTTTTTGTAAATCGTAATTCCAAGGATGTATTACATTGTTTCAACAATGAAAGTGGTTATATAAATCTCCACGACAACGACTACAATCATGCACAAATAGATTGTTTACTTTATTGTTATGATAGTTTCCATGGTAACTAAGCATGAATATTACACATGGGTAAAGTTTTTCCGGATGAGCCAATAGAGAGCTTCGACCTGATTACATTGAGTGTAAAATCACTTCTGTATCTTCTAAAGTAACGGAGATATGCGAGTTTGAAATTTTATATAATGTTTTTGTAAATCGTAATTCCAAGGATGTATTACATTGTTTCAACAATGAAAGTGGTTATTTAAATCTCCACGACAACGACTACAATCATGCACAAATAGATTGTTTACTTTATTGTTATGATAGTTTCCATGGTAACTAAGCATGAATATTACACATGGGTAAAGTTTTTCCGGATGAGCCAATAGAGAGCTTCGACCTGATTACATTGAGTGTAAAATCACTTCTGTATCTTCTAAAGTAACGGAGATATGCGAGTTTGAAATTTTATATAATGTTTTTGTAAAACGTGATTCCAAGGATGTATTACATTGTTTCAACAATGAAAGTGGTTATTTCAAATCTCCACGACAACGACTACAATCATGCACAAATAGATTGTTTACTTTATTGTTATGATAGTTTCCATGGTAACTAAGCATGAATATTACACATGGGTAATTTTTTTCCGGATGAGCCAATAGAGAGCTTCGACATGATTACATTGAGTGTAAAATCACTTCTGTATCTTCTATAGTAACGGAGATATGCGAGTTTGAAATTTTATATAATGTTTTTGTAAAACGTGATTCCAAGGATGTATTACATTGTTTCAACAATGAAAGTGGTTATTTCAAATCTCCACGACAACGACTACAATCATGCACAAATAGATTGTTTACTTTATTGTTATGATAGTTTCCATGGTAACTAAGCATGAATATTACACATGGGTAAAAATTTTCCGGATGAGCCAATAGAGAGCTTCAACATGATTACATTGAGTGTAAAATCACTTCTTTATCTTCTATAGTAACGGAGATATGCGAGTTTGAAATTTTATATAATGTTTTTGTAAAACGTGATTCCAAGGATGTATTACATTGTTTCAACAATGAGAGTGGTTATTTCAAATCTCCACGAAAACGACTACAATCATGCACAAATAGATTGTTTACTTTATTGTTATGATAGTTTCCATGGTAACTAAGCATGAATATTACACATGGGTAATTTTTTTCCGGATGAGCCAATAGAGAGCTTCGACATGATTACATTGAGTGTAAAATCACTTCTGTATCTTCTAAAGTAACGGAGATATGCGAGTTTGAAATTTTTTATAATGTTTTTGTAAATCGTAATTCCAAGGATGTATTACATTGTTTCAACAATGAAAGTGGTTATTTAAATCTCCACGACAACGACTACAATCATGCACCAATAGATTGTTTACTTTATTGTTATGATAGTTTCCATGGTAACTAAGCATGAATATTACACATGGGTAAAGTTTTTCCGGATGAGCCAATAGAGAGCTTCGACCTGATTACATTGAGTGTAAAATCACTTCTGTATCTTCTAAAGTAACGGAGATATGCGAGTTTGAAATTTTATATAATGTTTTTGTAAATCGTAATTCCAAGGATGTATTACATTGTTTCAACAATGAAAGTGGTTATTTAAATCTCCACGACAACGACTACAATCATGCACAAATAGATTGTTTACTTTATTGTTATGATAGTTTCCATGGTAACTAAGCATGAATATTACACATGGGTAAAGTTTTCCCGGATGAGCCAATAGAGAGCTTCGACATGATTACATTGAGTGTAAAATCACTTCTGTATCTTCTATAGTAACGGAGATATGCGAGTTTGAAATTTTATATAATGTTTTTGTAAAACGTGATTCCAAGGATGTATTACATTGTTTCAACAATGAAAGTGGTTATTTCAAATCTCCACGACAACGACTACAATCATGCACAAATAGATTGTTTACTTTATTGTTATGATAGTTTCCATGGTAACTAAGCATGAATATTACACATGGGTAATTTTTTTCCGGATGAGCCAATAGAGAGCTTCGACATGATTACATTGAGTGTAAAATCACTTCTGTATCTTCTATAGTAACGGAGATATGCGAGTTTGAAATTTTATATAATGTTTTTGTAAAACGTGATTCCAAGGATGTAATACATTGTTTCAAATATGAAAGTGGTTATTTCAAATCTCCACGACAACGACTACAATCATGCACAAATAGATTGTTTACTTTATTGTTATGATAGTTTCCATGGTAACTAAGCATGAATATTACACATGGGTAAAAATTTTCCGGATGAGCCAATAGAGAGCTTCAACATGATTACATTGAGTGTAAAATCACTTCTTTATCTTCTATAGTAACGGAGATATGCGAGTTTGAAATTTTATATAATGTTTTTGTAAAACGTGATTCCAAGGATGTATTACATTGTTTCAACAATGAGAGTGGTTATTTCAAATCTCCACGACAACGACTACAATCATGCACAAATAGATTGTTTACTTTATTGTTATGATAGTTTCCATGGTAACTAAGCATGAATATTACACATGGGTAAAGTTTTTCCGGATGAGCCAATAGAGAGCTTCGACCTGATTACATTGAGTGTAAAATCACTTCTGTATCTTCTAAAGTAACGGAGATATGCGAGTTTGAAATTTTATATAATGTTTTTGTAAATCGTAATTCCAAGGATGTATTACATTGTTTCAACAATGAAAGTGGTTATATAAATCTCCACGACAACGACTACAATCATGCACAAATAGATTGTTTACTTTATTGTTATGATAGTTTCCATGGTAACTAAGCATGAATATTACACATGGGTAAAGTTTTTCCGGATGAGCCAATAGAGAGCTTCGACCTGATTACATTGAGTGTAAAATCACTTCTGTATCTTCTAAAGTAACGGAGATATGCGAGTTTGAAATTTTATATAATGTTTTTGTAAATCGTAATTCCAAGGATGTATTACATTGTTTCAACAATGAAAGTGGTTATTTAAATCTCCACGACAACGACTACAATCATGCACAAATAGATTGTTTACTTTATTGTTATGATAGTTTCCATGGTAACTAAGCATGAATATTACACATGGGTAAAGTTTTTCCGGATGAGCCAATAGAGAGCTTCGACCTGATTACATTGAGTGTAAAATCACTTCTGTATCTTCTAAAGTAACGGAGATATGCGAGTTTGAAATTTTATATAATGTTTTTGTAAATCGTAATTCCAAGGATGTATTACATTGTTTCAACAATGAAAGTGGTTATTTAAATCTCCACGACAACGACTACAATCATGCACAAATAGATTGTTTACTTTATTGTTATGATAGTTTCCATGGAAACTAAGCATGAATATTACACAAGGGTAACGTTTTTCCGGATGAGCCAATAGAGAGCTTCGACCTGATTACATTGAGTGTAAAATCACTTCTGTATCTTCTAAAGTAACGGAGATATGCGAGTTTGAAATTTTATATAATGTTTTTGTTAGACGTGATTCCAAGGATGTATTACATTGTTTCAACAATGAGAGTGGTTATTTCAAATCTCCACGAAAACGACTACAATCATGCACAAATAGATTGTTTACTTTATTGTTATGACACTTTCCATGGTAAATAAGCATGAATATTACACATGGGTAAATTTTTTTCCGGATGAGCCAATAGAGAGCTTCGACATGATTACATTGAGTGTAAAATCACTTCTGTATCTTCTATAGTAACGGAGATATGCGAGTTTGAAATTTTATATAATGTTTTTGTAAAACGTGATTCCAAGGATGTATTACATTGTTTCAACAATGAAAGTGGTTATTTCAAATCTCCACGACAACGACTACAATCATGCACAAATAGATTGTTTACTTTATTGTTATGATAGTTTCCATGGTAACTAAGCACGAATATTACACATGGGTAAAGTTTTTCCGGATGAGCCAATAGAGAGCTTCGACCTGATTACATTGAGTGTAAAATCACTTCTGTATCTTCTAAAGTAACGGAGATATGCGAGTTTGAAATTTTATATAATGTTTTTGTAAAACGTGATTCCAAGGATGTATTACATTGTTTCAACAATGAAAGTGGTTATTTCAAATCTCCACGACAACGACTACAATCATGCACAAATAGATTGTTTACTTTATTGTTATGATAGTTTCCATGGTAACTAAGCATGAATATTACACATGGGTAATTTTTTTCCGGATGAGCCAATAGAGAGCTTCGACATGATTACATTGAGTGTAAAATCACTTCTGTATCTTCTATAGTAACGGAGATATGCGAGTTTGAAATTTTATATAATGTTTTTGTAAAACGTGATTCCAAGGATGTATTACATTGTTTCAACAATGAAAGTGGTTATTTCAAATCTCCACGACAACGACTACAATCATGCACAAATAGATTGTTTACTTTATTGTTATGATAGTTTCCATGGTAACTAAGCATGAATATTACACATGGGTAAAAATTTTCCGGATGAGCCAATAGAGAGCTTCAACATGATTACATTGAGTGTAAAATCACTTCTTTATCTTCTATAGTAACGGAGATATGCGAGTTTGAAATTTTATATAATGTTTTTGTAAAACGTGATTCCAAGGATGTATTACATTGTTTCAACAATGAGAGTGGTTATTTCAAATCTCCACGAAAACGACTACAATCATGCACAAATAGATTGTTTACTTTATTGTTATGATAGTTTCCATGGTAACCAAGCATGAATATTACACATGGGTAAAGTTTTTCCGGATGAGCCAATAGAGAGCTTCAACATGATTACATTGAGTGTAAAATCACTTCTTTATCTTCTATAGTAACGGAGATATGCGAGTTTGAAATTTTATATAATGTTTTTGTAAAACGTGATTCCAAGGATGTATTACATTGTTTCAACAATGAGAGTGGTTATTTCAAATCTCCACGAAAACGACTACAATCATGCACAAATAGATTGTTTACTTTATTGTTATGATAGTTTCCATGGTAACTAAGCATGAATATTACACATTGGTAAAGTTTTTCCGGATGAGCCAATAGAGAGCTTCGACCTGATTACATTGAGTGTAAAATCACTTCTGTATCTTCTAAAGTAACGGAGATATGCGAGTTTGAAATTTTATATAATGTTTTTGTAAATCGTAATTCCAAGGATGTATTACATTGTTTCAACAATGAAAGTGGTTATTTAAATCTCCACGACAACGACTACAATCATGCACAAATAGATTGTTTACTTTATTGTTATGATAGTTTCCATGGTAACTAAGCATGAATATTACACATGGGTAAAAATTTTCCGGATGAGCCAATAGAGAGCTTCGACCTGATTACATTAAGTGTAAAATCACATCTGTATCTTCTATAGTAACGGAGATATGCGAGTTTGAAATTTTATATAATGTTCTTGTTAGACGTGAATCCAAGGATGTATTACATTGTTTCAACAATGAGAGTGGTTATTTCAAATCTCCACGAAAACGACTACAATCATGCACAAATAGATTGTTTACTTTATTGTTATGATAGTTTCCATGGTAACTAAGCATGAATATTACACATGGGTAATTTTTTTCCGGATGAGCCAATAGAGAGCTTCGACATGATTACATTGAGTGTAAAATCACTTCTGTATCTTCTATAGTAACGGAGATATGCGAGTTTGAAATTTTATATAATGTTTTTGTAAAACGTGATTCCAAGGATGTATTACATTGTTTCAACAATGAAAGTGGTTATTTCAAATCTCCACGACAACGACTACAATCATGCACAAATAGATTGTTTACTTTATTGTTATGATAGTTTCCATGGTAACTAAGCATGAATATTACACATGGGTAAAAATTTTCCGGATGAGCCAATAGAGAGCTTCAACATGATTACATTGAGTGTAAAATCACTTCTTTATCTTCTATAGTAACGGAGATATGCGAGTTTGAAATTTTATATAATGTTTTTGTAAAACGTGATTCCAAGGATGTATTACATTGTTTCAACAATGAGAGTGGTTATTTCAAATCTCCACGAAAACGACTACAATCATGCACAAATAGATTGTTTACTTTATTGTTATGATAGTTTCCATGGTAACCAAGCATGAATATTACACATGGGTAAAGTTTTTCCGGATGAGCCAATAGAGAGCTTCAACATGATTACATTGAGTGTAAAATCACTTCTTTATCTTCTATAGTAACGGAGATATGCGAGTTTGAAATTTTATATAATGTTTTTGTAAAACGTGATTCCAAGGATGTATTACATTGTTTCAACAATGAGAGTGGTTATTTCAAATCTCCACGAAAACGACTACAATCATGCACAAATAGATTGTTTACTTTATTGTTATGATAGTTTCCATGGTAACTAAGCATGAATATTACACATTGGTAAAGTTTTTCCGGATGAGCCAATAGAGAGCTTCGACCTGATTACATTGAGTGTAAAATCACTTCTGTATCTTCTAAAGTAACGGAGATATGCGAGTTTGAAATTTTATATAATGTTTTTGTAAATCGTAATTCCAAGGATGTATTACATTGTTTCAACAATGAAAGTGGTTATTTAAATCTCCACGACAACGACTACAATCATGCACAAATAGATTGTTTACTTTATTGTTATGATAGTTTCCATGGTAACTAAGCATGAATATTACACATGGGTAAAAATTTTTCCGGATGAGCCAATAGAGAGCTTCGACATGATTACATTGAGTGTAAAATCACTTCTTTATCTTCTATAGTAACGGAGATATGCGAGTTTGAAATTTTATATAATGTTTTTGTAAAACGTGATTCCAAGGATGTATTACATTGTTTCAACAATGAGAGTGGTTATTTCAAATCTCCACGAAGACGACTACAATCATGCACAAATAGATTGTTTACTTTATTGTTATGATAGTTTCCATGGTAACTAAGCATGAATATTACACAAGGGTAAAGTTTTTCCGGATGAGCCAATAGAGAGCTTCGACCTGATTACATTGAGTGTAAAATCACTTCTGTATCTTCTAAAGTAACGGAGATATGCGAGTTTGAAATTTTATATAATGTTTTTGTTAGACGTGATTCCAAGGATGTATTACATTGTTTCAACAATGAAAGTGGTTATTTCAAATCTCCACGACAACGACTACAATCATGCACAAATAGATTGTTTACTTTATTGTTATGATAGTTTCCATGGTAACTAAGCACGAATATTACACATGGGTAAAGTTTTTCCGGATGAGCCAATAGAGAGCTTCGACCTGATTACATTGAGTGTAAAATCACTTCTGTATCTTCTAAAGTAACGGAGATATGCGAGTTTGAAATTTTATATAATGTTCTTGTTAGACGTGAATCCAAGGATGTATTACATTGTTTCAACAATGAGAGTGGTTATTTCAAATCTCCACGAAAACGACTACAATCATGCACAAATAGATTGTTTACTTTATTGTTATGATAGTTTCCATGGTAACTAAGCATGAATATTACACATGGGTAATTTTTTTCCGGATGAGCCAATAGAGAGCTTCGACATGATTACATTGAGTGTAAAATCACTTCTGTATCTTCTATAGTAACGGAGATATGCGAGTTTGAAATTTTATATAATGTTTTTGTAAAACGTGATTCCAAGGATGTATTACATTGTTTCAACAATGAAAGTGGTTATTTCAAATCTCCACGACAACGACTACAATCATGCACAAATAGATTGTTTACTTTATTGTTATGATAGTTTCCATGGTAACTAAGCATGAATATTACACATGGGTAAAAATTTTCCGGATGAGCCAATAGAGAGCTTCAACATGATTACATTGAGTGTAAAATCACTTCTTTATCTTCTATAGTAACGGAGATATGCGAGTTTGAAATTTTATATAATGTTTTTGTAAAACGTGATTCCAAGGATGTATTACATTGTTTCAACAATGAGAGTGGTTATTTCAAATCTCCACGAAAACGACTACAATCATGCACAAATAGATTGTTTACTTTATTGTTATGATAGTTTCCATGGTAACCAAGCATGAATATTACACATGGGTAAAGTTTTTCCGGATGAGCCAATAGAGAGCTTCAACATGATTACATTGAGTGTAAAATCACTTCTTTATCTTCTATAGTAACGGAGATATGCGAGTTTGAAATTTTATATAATGTTTTTGTAAAACGTGATTCCAAGGATGTATTACATTGTTTCAACAATGAGAGTGGTTATTTCAAATCTCCACGAAAACGACTACAATCATGCACAAATAGATTGTTTACTTTATTGTTATGATAGTTTCCATGGTAACTAAGCATGAATATTACACATTGGTAAAGTTTTTCCGGATGAGCCAATAGAGAGCTTCGACCTGATTACATTGAGTGTAAAATCACTTCTGTATCTTCTAAAGTAACGGAGATATGCGAGTTTGAAATTTTATATAATGTTTTTGTAAATCGTAATTCCAAGGATGTATTACATTGTTTCAACAATGAAAGTGGTTATTTAAATCTCCACGACAACGACTACAATCATGCACAAATAGATTGTTTACTTTATTGTTATGATAGTTTCCATGGTAACTAAGCATGAATATTACACATGGGTAAAAATTTTTCCGGATGAGCCAATAGAGAGCTTCGACATGATTACATTGAGTGTAAAATCACTTCTTTATCTTCTATAGTAACGGAGATATGCGAGTTTGAAATTTTATATAATGTTTTTGTAAAACGTGATTCCAAGGATGTATTACATTGTTTCAACAATGAGAGTGGTTATTTCAAATCTCCACGAAGACGACTACAATCATGCACAAATAGATTGTTTACTTTATTGTTATGATAGTTTCCATGGTAACTAAGCATGAATATTACACAAGGGTAAAGTTTTTCCGGATGAGCCAATAGAGAGCTTCGACCTGATTACATTGAGTGTAAAATCACTTCTGTATCTTCTAAAGTAACGGAGATATGCGAGTTTGAAATTTTATATAATGTTTTTGTTAGACGTGATTCCAAGGATGTATTACATTGTTTCAACAATGAAAGTGGTTATTTCAAATCTCCACGACAACGACTACAATCATGCACAAATAGATTGTTTACTTTATTGTTATGATAGTTTCCATGGTAACTAAGCACGAATATTACACATGGGTAAAGTTTTTCCGGATGAGCCAATAGAGAGCTTCGACCTGATTACATTGAGTGTAAAATCACTTCTGTATCTTCTAAAGTAACGGAGATATGCGAGTTTGAAATTTTATATAATGTTTTTGTAAAACGTGATTCCAAGGATGTATTACATTGTTTCAACAATGAAAGTGGTTATTTCAAATCTCCACGACAACGACTAAAATCATGCACAAATAGATTGTTTACTTTATTGTTATGATAGTTTCCATGGTAACTAAGCATGAATATTACACATGGGTAATTTTTTTCCGGATGAGCCAATAGAGAGCTTCGACCTGATTACATTGAGTGTAAAATCACTTCTGTATCTTCTAAAGTAACGGAGATATGCGAGTTTGAAATTTTATATAATGTTTTTGTAAATCGTAATTCCAAGGATGTATTACATTGTTTCAACAATGAAAGTGGTTATTTAAATCTCCACGACAACGACTACAATCATGCACAAATAGATTGTTTACTTTATTGTTATGATAGTTTCCATGGTAACTAAGCATGAATATTACACATGGGTAAAAATTTTCCGGATGAGCCAATAGAGAGCTTCGACCTGATTACATTAAGTGTAAAATCACATCTGTATCTTCTATAGTAACGGAGATATGCGAGTTTGAAATTTTATATAATGTTTTTGTAAAACGTGATTCCAAGGATGTATTACATTGTTTCAACAATGAGAGTGGTTATTTCAAATCTCCACGAAAACGACTACAATCATGCACAAATAGATTGTTTACTTTATTGTTATGATAGTTTCCATGGTAACTAAGCATGAATATTACACATGGGTAAAGTTTTTCCGGATGAGCCAATAGAGAGCTTCAACATGATTACATTGAGTGTAAAATCACTTCTTTATCTTCTATAGTAACGGAGATATGCGAGTTTGAAATTTTATATAATGTTTTTGTAAAACGTGATTCCAAGGATGTATTACATTGTTTCAACAATGAGAGTGGTTATTTCAAATCTCCACGAAAACGACTACAATCATGCACAAATAGATTGTTTACTTTATTGTTATGATATTTTCCATGGTAACTAAGCATGAATATTACACATGGGTAAAGTTTTTCCGGATGAGCCAATAGAGAGCTTCGACCTGATTACATTGAGTGTAAAATCACTTCTGTATCTTCTAAAGTAACGGAGATATGCGAGTTTGAAATTTTATATAATGTATTTGTAAAACGTGATTCCAAGGATGTATTACATTGTTTCAACAATGAGAGTGGTTATTTCAAATCTCCACGAAAACGACTACAATCATGCACAAATAGATTGTTTACTTTATTGTTATGACACTTTCCATGGTAAATAAGCATGAATATTACACATGGGTAAATTTTTTCCTGATGAGCCAATAGAGAGCTTCGACATGATTACATTGAGTGTAAAATCACTTCTTTATCTTCTATAGTAACGGAGATATGCGAGTTTGAAATTTTATATAATGTTTTTGTAAAACGTGATTCCAAGGATGTATTACATTGTTTCAACAATGAGAGTGGTTATTTCAAATCTCCACGAAAACGACTACAATCATGCACAAATAGATTGTTTACTTTGTTGTTATGATAGTTTCCATGGTAACTAAGCATGAATATTACACATGGGTAATTTTTTTCCGGATGAGCCAATAGAGAGCTTCGACATGATTACATTGAGTGTAAAATCACTTCTGTATCTTCTATAGTAACGGAGATATGCGAGTTTGAAATTTTATATAATGTTTTTGTAAAACGTGATTCCAAGGATGTATTACATTGTTTCAACAATGAAAGTGGTTATTTCAAATCTCCACGACAACGACTACAATCATGCACAAATAGATTGTTTACTTTATTGTTATGATAGTTTCCATGGTAACTAAGCATGAATATTACACATGGGTAATTTTTTTCCGGATGAGCCAATAGAGAGCTTCGACATGATTACATTGAGTGTAAAATCACTTCTGTATCTTCTATAGTAACGGAGATATGCGAGTTTGAAATTTTATATAATGTTTTTGTAAAACGTGATTCCAAGGATGTATTACATTGTTTCAACAATGAAAGTGGTTATTTCAAATCTCCACGACAACGACTACAATCATGCACAAATAGATTGTTTACTTTATTGTTATGATAGTTTCCATGGTAACTAAGCATGAATATTACACATGGGTAAAAATTTTCCGGATGAGCCAATAGAGAGCTTCAACATGATTACATTGAGTGTAAAATCACTTCTTTATCTTCTATAGTAACGGAGATATGCGAGTTTGAAATTTTATATAATGTTTTTGTAAAACGTGATTCCAAGGATGTATTACATTGTTTCAACAATGAGAGTGGTTATTTCAAATCTCCACGAAAACGACTACAATCATGCACAAATAGATTGTTTACTTTATTGTTATGATAGTTTCCATGGTAACTAAGCATGAATATTACACATGGGTAATTTTTTTCCGGATGAGCCAATAGAGAGCTTCGACATGATTACATTGAGTGTAAAATCACTTCTGTATCTTCTAAAGTAACGGAGATATGCGAGTTTGAAATTTTTTATAATGTTTTTGTAAATCGTAATTCCAAGGATGTATTACATTGTTTCAACAATGAAAGTGGTTATTTAAATCTCCACGACAACGACTACAATCATGCACCAATAGATTGTTTACTTTATTGTTATGATAGTTTCCATGGTAACTAAGCATGAATATTACACATGGGTAAAGTTTTTCCGGATGAGCCAATAGAGAGCTTCGACCTGATTACATTGAGTGTAAAATCACTTCTGTATCTTCTAAAGTAACGGAGATATGCGAGTTTGAAATTTTATATAATGTTTTTGTAAATCGTAATTCCAAGGATGTATTACATTGTTTCAACAATGAAAGTGGTTATTTAAATCTCCACGACAACGACTACAATCATGCACAAATAGATTGTTTACTTTATTGTTATGATAGTTTCCATGGTAACTAAGCATGAATATTACACATGGGTAAAAATTTTCCGGATGAGCCAATAGAGAGCTTCGACCTGATTACATTAAGTGTAAAATCACATCTGTATCTTCTATAGTAACGGAGATATGCGAGTTTGAAATTTTATATAATGTTTTTGTAAAACGTGATTCCAAGGATGTATTACATTGTTTCAACAATGAGAGTGGTTATTTCAAATCTCCACGAAAACGACTACAATCATGCACAAATAGATTGTTTACTTTATTGTTATGATAGTTTCCATGGTAACTAAGCATGAATATTACACATGGGTAAAGTTTTTCCGGATGAGCCAATAGAGAGCTTCAACATGATTACATTGAGTGTAAAATCACTTCTTTATCTTCTATAGTAACGGAGATATGCGAGTTTGAAATTTTATATAATGTTTTTGTAAAACGTGATTCCAAGGATGTATTACATTGTTTCAACAATGAGAGTGGTTATTTCAAATCTCCACGAAAACGACTACAATCATGCACAAATAGATTGTTTACTTTATTGTTATGATAGTTTCCATGGTAACTAAGCATGAATATTACACATGGGTAAAGTTTTTCCGGATGAGCCAATAGAGAGCTTCGACCTGATTACATTGAGTGTAAAATCACTTCTGTATCTTCTAAAGTAACGGAGATATGCGAGTTTGAAATTTTATATAATGTTTTTGTAAAACGTGATTCCAAGGATGTATTACATTGTTTCAACAATGAGAGTGGTTATTTCAAATCTCCACGAAAACGACTACAATCATGCACAAATAGATTGTTTACTTTATTGTTATGACACTTTCCATGGTAAATAAGCATGAATATTACACATGGGTAAATTTTTTCCTGATGAGCCAATAGAGAGCTTCGACATGATTACATTGAGTGTAAAATCACTTCTTTATCTTCTATAGTAACGGAGATATGCGAGTTTGAAATTTTATATAATGTTTTTGTAAAACGTGATTCCAAGGATGTATTACATTGTTTCAACAATGAGAGTGGTTATTTCAAATCTCCACGAAAACGACTACAATCATGCACAAATAGATTGTTTACTTTATTGTTATGATAGTTTCCATGGTAACTAAGCATGAATATTACACATGGGTAATTTTTTTCCGGATGAGCCAATAGAGAGCTTCGACATGATTACATTGAGTGTAAAATCACTTCTGTATCTTCTATAGTAACGGAGATATGCGAGTTTGAAATTTTATATAATGTTTTTGTAAAACGTGATTCCAAGGATGTATTACATTGTTTCAACAATGAAAGTGGTTATTTCAAATCTCCACGACAACGACTACAATCATGCACAAATAGATTGTTTACTTTATTGTTATGATAGTTTCCATGGTAACTAAGCATGAATATTACACATGGGTAATTTTTTTCCGGATGAGCCAATAGAGAGCTTCGACATGATTACATTGAGTGTAAAATCACTTCTGTATCTTCTATAGTAACGGAGATATGCGAGTTTGAAATTTTATATAATGTTTTTGTAAAACGTGATTCCAAGGATGTATTACATTGTTTCAACAATGAAAGTGGTTATTTCAAATCTCCACGACAACGACTACAATCATGCACAAATAGATTGTTTACTTTATTGTTATGATAGTTTCCATGGTAACTAAGCACGAATATTACACATGGGTAAAGTTTTTCCGGATGAGCCAATAGAGAGCTTCGACCTGATTACATTGAGTGTAAAATCACTTCTGTATCTTCTAAAGTAACGGAGATATGCGAGTTTGAAATTTTATATAATGTTTTTGTTAAACGTGATTCCAAGGATGTATTACATTGTTTCAACAATGAAAGTGGTTATTTCAAATCTCCACGACAACGACTACAATCATGCACAAATAGATTGTTTACTTTATTGTTATGATAGTTTCCATGGTAACTAAGCATGAATATTACACATGGGTAATTTTTTTCCGGATGAGCCAATAGAGAGCTTCGACATGATTACATTGAGTGTAAAATCACTTCTGTATCTTCTATAGTAACGGAGATATGCGAGTTTGAAATTTTATATAATGTTTTTGTAAAACGTGATTCCAAGGATGTATTACATTGTTTCAACAATGAAAGTGGTTATTTCAAATCTCCACGACAACGACTACAATCATGCACAAATAGATTGTTTACTTTATTGTTATGATAGTTTCCATGGTAACTAAGCATGAATATTACACATGGGTAAAAATTTTCCGGATGAGCCAATAGAGAGCTTCAACATGATTACATTGAGTGTAAAATCACTTCTTTATCTTCTATAGTAACGGAGATATGCGAGTTTGAAATTTTATATAATGTTTTTGTAAAACGTGATTCCAAGGATGTATTACATTGTTTCAACAATGAGAGTGGTTATTTCAAATCTCCACGAAAACGACTACAATCATGCACAAATAGATTGTTTACTTTATTGTTATGATAGTTTCCATGGTAACTAAGCATGAATATTACACATGGGTAATTTTTTTCCGGATGAGCCAATAGAGAGCTTCGACATGATTACATTGAGTGTAAAATCACTTCTGTATCTTCTAAAGTAACGGAGATATGCGAGTTTGAAATTTTTTATAATGTTTTTGTAAATCGTAATTCCAAGGATGTATTACATTGTTTCAACAATGAAAGTGGTTATTTAAATCTCCACGACAACGACTACAATCATGCACCAATAGATTGTTTACTTTATTGTTATGATAGTTTCCATGGTAACTAAGCATGAATATTACACATGGGTAAAGTTTTTCCGGATGAGCCAATAGAGAGCTTCGACCTGATTACATTGAGTGTAAAATCACTTCTGTATCTTCTAAAGTAACGGAGATATGCGAGTTTGAAATTTTATATAATGTTTTTGTAAATCGTAATTCCAAGGATGTATTACATTGTTTCAACAATGAAAGTGGTTATTTAAATCTCCACGACAACGACTACAATCATGCACAAATAGATTGTTTACTTTATTGTTATGATAGTTTCCATGGTAACTAAGCATGAATATTACACATGGGTAATTTTTTTCCGGATGAGCCAATAGAGAGCTTCGACATGATTACATTGAGTGTAAAATCACTTCTGTATCTTCTATAGTAACGGAGATATGCGAGTTTGAAATTTTATATAATGTTTTTGTAAAACGTGATTCCAAGGATGTATTACATTGTTTCAACAATGAAAGTGGTTATTTCAAATCTCCACGACAACGACTACAATCATGCACAAATAGATTGTTTACTTTATTGTTATGATAGTTTCCATGGTAACTAAGCATGAATATTACACATGGGTAAAAATTTTCCGGATGAGCCAATAGAGAGCTTCAACATGATTACATTGAGTGTAAAATCACTTCTTTATCTTCTATAGTAACGGAGATATGCGAGTTTGAAATTTTATATAATGTTTTTGTAAAACGTGATTCCAAGGATGTATTACATTGTTTCAACAATGAGAGTGGTTATTTCAAATCTCCACGAAAACGACTACAATCATGCACAAATAGATTGTTTACTTTATTGTTATGATAGTTTCCATGGTAACTAAGCATGAATATTACACATGGGTAATTTTTTTCCGGATGAGCCAATAGAGAGCTTCGACATGATTACATTGAGTGTAAAATCACTTCTGTATCTTCTAAAGTAACGGAGATATGCGAGTTTGAAATTTTTTATAATGTTTTTGTAAATCGTAATTCCAAGGATGTATTACATTGTTTCAACAATGAAAGTGGTTATTTAAATCTCCACGACAACGACTACAATCATGCACCAATAGATTGTTTACTTTATTGTTATGATAGTTTCCATGGTAACTAAGCATGAATATTACACATGGGTAAAGTTTTTCCGGATGAGCCAATAGAGAGCTTCGACCTGATTACATTGAGTGTAAAATCACTTCTGTATCTTCTAAAGTAACGGAGATATGCGAGTTTGAAATTTTATATAATGTTTTTGTAAATCGTAATTCCAAGGATGTATTACATTGTTTCAACAATGAAAGTGGTTATTTAAATCTCCACGACAACGACTACAATCATGCACAAATAGATTGTTTACTTTATTGTTATGATAGTTTCCATGGTAACTAAGCATGAATATTACACATGGGTAAAAATTTTCCGGATGAGCCAATAGAGAGCTTCGACCTGATTACATTAAGTGTAAAATCACATCTGTATCTTCTATAGTAACGGAGATATGCGAGTTTGAAATTTTATATAATGTTTTTGTAAAACGTGATTCCAAGGATGTATTACATTGTTTCAACAATGAGAGTGGTTATTTCAAATCTCCACGAAAACGACTACAATCATGCACAAATAGATTGTTTACTTTATTGTTATGATAGTTTCCATGGTAACTAAGCATGAATATTACACATGGGTAAAGTTTTTCCGGATGAGCCAATAGAGAGCTTCAACATGATTACATTGAGTGTAAAATCACTTCTTTATCTTCTATAGTAACGGAGATATGCGAGTTTGAAATTTTATATAATGTTTTTGTAAAACGTGATTCCAAGGATGTATTACATTGTTTCAACAATGAGAGTGGTTATTTCAAATCTCCACGAAAACGACTACAATCATGCACAAATAGATTGTTTACTTTATTGTTATGATAGTTTCCATGGTAACTAAGCATGAATATTACACATGGGTAAAGTTTTTCCGGATGAGCCAATAGAGAGCTTCGACCTGATTACATTGAGTGTAAAATCACTTCTGTATCTTCTAAAGTAACGGAGATATGCGAGTTTGAAATTTTATATAATGTTTTTGTAAAACGTGATTCCAAGGATGTATTACATTGTTTCAACAATGAGAGTGGTTATTTCAAATCTCCACGAAAACGACTACAATCATGCACAAATAGATTGTTTACTTTATTGTTATGACACTTTCCATGGTAAATAAGCATGAATATTACACATGGGTAAATTTTTTCCTGATGAGCCAATAGAGAGCTTCGACATGATTACATTGAGTGTAAAATCACTTCTTTATCTTCTATAGTAACGGAGATATGCGAGTTTGAAATTTTATATAATGTTTTTGTAAAACGTGATTCCAAGGATGTATTACATTGTTTCAACAATGAGAGTGGTTATTTCAAATCTCCACGAAAACGACTACAATCATGCACAAATAGATTGTTTACTTTATTGTTATGATAGTTTCCATGGTAACTAAGCATGAATATTACACATGGGTAATTTTTTTCCGGATGAGCCAATAGAGAGCTTCGACATGATTACATTGAGTGTAAAATCACTTCTGTATCTTCTATAGTAACGGAGATATGCGAGTTTGAAATTTTATATAATGTTTTTGTAAAACGTGATTCCAAGGATGTATTACATTGTTTCAACAATGAAAGTGGTTATTTCAAATCTCCACGACAACGACTACAATCATGCACAAATAGATTGTTTACTTTATTGTTATGATAGTTTCCATGGTAACTAAGCATGAATATTACACATGGGTAATTTTTTTCCGGATGAGCCAATAGAGAGCTTCGACATGATTACATTGAGTGTAAAATCACTTCTGTATCTTCTATAGTAACGGAGATATGCGAGTTTGAAATTTTATATAATGTTTTTGTAAAACGTGATTCCAAGGATGTATTACATTGTTTCAACAATGAAAGTGGTTATTTCAAATCTCCACGACAACGACTACAATCATGCACAAATAGATTGTTTACTTTATTGTTATGATAGTTTCCATGGTAACTAAGCATGAATATTACACATGGGTAAAAATTTTCCGGATGAGCCAATAGAGAGCTTCAACATGATTACATTGAGTGTAAAATCACTTCTTTATCTTCTATAGTAACGGAGATATGCGAGTTTGAAATTTTATATAATGTTTTTGTAAAACGTGATTCCAAGGATGTATTACATTGTTTCAACAATGAGAGTGGTTATTTCAAATCTCCACGAAAACGACTACAATCATGCACAAATAGATTGTTTACTTTATTGTTATGATAGTTTCCATGGTAACTAAGCATGAATATTACACATGGGTAATTTTTTTCCGGATGAGCCAATAGAGAGCTTCGACATGATTACATTGAGTGTAAAATCACTTCTGTATCTTCTAAAGTAACGGAGATATGCGAGTTTGAAATTTTTTATAATGTTTTTGTAAATCGTAATTCCAAGGATGTATTACATTGTTTCAACAATGAAAGTGGTTATTTAAATCTCCACGACAACGACTACAATCATGCACCAATAGATTGTTTACTTTATTGTTATGATAGTTTCCATGGTAACTAAGCATGAATATTACACATGGGTAAAGTTTTTCCGGATGAGCCAATAGAGAGCTTCGACCTGATTACATTGAGTGTAAAATCACTTCTGTATCTTCTAAAGTAACGGAGATATGCGAGTTTGAAATTTTATATAATGTTTTTGTAAATCGTAATTCCAAGGATGTATTACATTGTTTCAACAATGAAAGTGGTTATTTAAATCTCCACGACAACGACTACAATCATGCACAAATAGATTGTTTACTTTATTGTTATGATAGTTTCCATGGTAACTAAGCATGAATATTACACATGGGTAAAGTTTTCCCGGATGAGCCAATAGAGAGCTTCGACATGATTACATTGAGTGTAAAATCACTTCTGTATCTTCTATAGTAACGGAGATATGCGAGTTTGAAATTTTATATAATGTTTTTGTAAAACGTGATTCCAAGGATGTATTACATTGTTTCAACAATGAAAGTGGTTATTTCAAATCTCCACGACAACGACTACAATCATGCACAAATAGATTGTTTACTTTATTGTTATGATAGTTTCCATGGTAACTAAGCATGAATATTACACATGGGTAATTTTTTTCCGGATGAGCCAATAGAGAGCTTCGACATGATTACATTGAGTGTAAAATCACTTCTGTATCTTCTATAGTAACGGAGATATGCGAGTTTGAAATTTTATATAATGTTTTTGTAAAACGTGATTCCAAGGATGTAATACATTGTTTCAAATATGAAAGTGGTTATTTCAAATCTCCACGACAACGACTACAATCATGCACAAATAGATTGTTTACTTTATTGTTATGATAGTTTCCATGGTAACTAAGCATGAATATTACACATGGGTAAAAATTTTCCGGATGAGCCAATAGAGAGCTTCAACATGATTACATTGAGTGTAAAATCACTTCTTTATCTTCTATAGTAACGGAGATATGCGAGTTTGAAATTTTATATAATGTTTTTGTAAAACGTGATTCCAAGGATGTATTACATTGTTTCAACAATGAGAGTGGTTATTTCAAATCTCCACGACAACGACTACAATCATGCACAAATAGATTGTTTACTTTATTGTTATGATAGTTTCCATGGTAACTAAGCATGAATATTACACATGGGTAAAGTTTTTCCGGATGAGCCAATAGAGAGCTTCGACCTGATTACATTGAGTGTAAAATCACTTCTGTATCTTCTAAAGTAACGGAGATATGCGAGTTTGAAATTTTATATAATGTTTTTGTAAATCGTAATTCCAAGGATGTATTACATTGTTTCAACAATGAAAGTGGTTATATAAATCTCCACGACAACGACTACAATCATGCACAAATAGATTGTTTACTTTATTGTTATGATAGTTTCCATGGTAACTAAGCATGAATATTACACATGGGTAAAGTTTTTCCGGATGAGCCAATAGAGAGCTTCGACCTGATTACATTGAGTGTAAAATCACTTCTGTATCTTCTAAAGTAACGGAGATATGCGAGTTTGAAATTTTATATAATGTTTTTGTAAATCGTAATTCCAAGGATGTATTACATTGTTTCAACAATGAAAGTGGTTATTTAAATCTCCACGACAACGACTACAATCATGCACAAATAGATTGTTTACTTTATTGTTATGATAGTTTCCATGGTAACTAAGCATGAATATTACACATGGGTAAAGTTTTTCCGGATGAGCCAATAGAGAGCTTCGACCTGATTACATTGAGTGTAAAATCACTTCTGTATCTTCTAAAGTAACGGAGATATGCGAGTTTGAAATTTTATATAATGTTTTTGTAAATCGTAATTCCAAGGATGTATTACATTGTTTCAACAATGAAAGTGGTTATTTAAATCTCCACGACAACGACTACAATCATGCACAAATAGATTGTTTACTTTATTGTTATGATAGTTTCCATGGAAACTAAGCATGAATATTACACAAGGGTAACGTTTTTCCGGATGAGCCAATAGAGAGCTTCGACCTGATTACATTGAGTGTAAAATCACTTCTGTATCTTCTAAAGTAACGGAGATATGCGAGTTTGAAATTTTATATCATGTTTTTGTTAGACGTGATTCCAAGGATGTATTACATTGTTTCAACAATGAGAGTGGTTATTTCAAATCTCCACGAAAACGACTACAATCATGCACAAATAGATTGTTTACTTTATTGTTATGACACTTTCCATGGTAAATAAGCATGAATATTACACATGGGTAAATTTTTTTCCGGATGAGCCAATAGAGAGCTTCGACATGATTACATTGAGTGTAAAATCACTTCTGTATCTTCTATAGTAACGGAGATATGCGAGTTTGAAATTTTATATAATGTTTTTGTAAAACGTGATTCCAAGGATGTATTACATTGTTTCAACAATGAAAGTGGTTATTTCAAATCTCCACGACAACGACTACAATCATGCACAAATAGATTGTTTACTTTATTGTTATGATAGTTTCCATGGTAACTAAGCACGAATATTACACATGGGTAAAGTTTTTCCGGATGAGCCAATAGAGAGCTTCGACCTGATTACATTGAGTGTAAAATCACTTCTGTATCTTCTAAAGTAACGGAGATATGCGAGTTTGAAATTTTATATAATGTTTTTGTTAAACGTGATTCCAAGGATGTATTACATTGTTTCAACAATGAAAGTGGTTATTTCAAATCTCCACGACAACGACTACAATCATGCACAAATAGATTGTTTACTTTATTGTTATGATAGTTTCCATGGTAACTAAGCATGAATATTACACATGGGTAATTTTTTTCCGGATGAGCCAATAGAGAGCTTCGACATGATTACATTGAGTGTAAAATCACTTCTGTATCTTCTATAGTAACGGAGATATGCGAGTTTGAAATTTTATATAATGTTTTTGTAAAACGTGATTCCAAGGATGTATTACATTGTTTCAACAATGAAAGTGGTTATTTCAAATCTCCACGACAACGACTACAATCATGCACAAATAGATTGTTTACTTTATTGTTATGATAGTTTCCATGGTAACTAAGCATGAATATTACACATGGGTAAAAATTTTCCGGATGAGCCAATAGAGAGCTTCAACATGATTACATTGAGTGTAAAATCACTTCTTTATCTTCTATAGTAACGGAGATATGCGAGTTTGAAATTTTATATAATGTTTTTGTAAAACGTGATTCCAAGGATGTATTACATTGTTTCAACAATGAGAGTGGTTATTTCAAATCTCCACGAAAACGACTACAATCATGCACAAATAGATTGTTTACTTTATTGTTATGATAGTTTCCATGGTAACCAAGCATGAATATTACACATGGGTAAAGTTTTTCCGGATGAGCCAATAGAGAGCTTCAACATGATTACATTGAGTGTAAAATCACTTCTTTATCTTCTATAGTAACGGAGATATGCGAGTTTGAAATTTTATATAATGTTTTTGTAAAACGTGATTCCAAGGATGTATTACATTGTTTCAACAATGAGAGTGGTTATTTCAAATCTCCACGAAAACGACTACAATCATGCACAAATAGATTGTTTACTTTATTGTTATGATAGTTTCCATGGTAACTAAGCATGAATATTACACATTGGTAAAGTTTTTCCGGATGAGCCAATAGAGAGCTTCGACCTGATTACATTGAGTGTAAAATCACTTCTGTATCTTCTAAAGTAACGGAGATATGCGAGTTTGAAATTTTATATAATGTTTTTGTAAATCGTAATTCCAAGGATGTATTACATTGTTTCAACAATGAAAGTGGTTATTTAAATCTCCACGACAACGACTACAATCATGCACAAATAGATTGTTTACTTTATTGTTATGATAGTTTCCATGGTAACTAAGCATGAATATTACACATGGGTAAAAATTTTCCGGATGAGCCAATAGAGAGCTTCGACCTGATTACATTAAGTGTAAAATCACATCTGTATCTTCTATAGTAACGGAGATATGCGAGTTTGAAATTTTATATAATGTTCTTGTTAGACGTGAATCCAAGGATGTATTACATTGTTTCAACAATGAGAGTGGTTATTTCAAATCTCCACGAAAACGACTACAATCATGCACAAATAGATTGTTTACTTTATTGTTATGATAGTTTCCATGGTAACTAAGCATGAATATTACACATGGGTAATTTTTTTCCGGATGAGCCAATAGAGAGCTTCGACATGATTACATTGAGTGTAAAATCACTTCTGTATCTTCTATAGTAACGGAGATATGCGAGTTTGAAATTTTATATAATGTTTTTGTAAAACGTGATTCCAAGGATGTATTACATTGTTTCAACAATGAAAGTGGTTATTTCAAATCTCCACGACAACGACTACAATCATGCACAAATAGATTGTTTACTTTATTGTTATGATAGTTTCCATGGTAACTAAGCATGAATATTACACATGGGTAAAAATTTTCCGGATGAGCCAATAGAGAGCTTCAACATGATTACATTGAGTGTAAAATCACTTCTTTATCTTCTATAGTAACGGAGATATGCGAGTTTGAAATTTTATATAATGTTTTTGTAAAACGTGATTCCAAGGATGTATTACATTGTTTCAACAATGAGAGTGGTTATTTCAAATCTCCACGAAAACGACTACAATCATGCACAAATAGATTGTTTACTTTATTGTTATGATAGTTTCCATGGTAACCAAGCATGAATATTACACATGGGTAAAGTTTTTCCGGATGAGCCAATAGAGAGCTTCAACATGATTACATTGAGTGTAAAATCACTTCTTTATCTTCTATAGTAACGGAGATATGCGAGTTTGAAATTTTATATAATGTTTTTGTAAAACGTGATTCCAAGGATGTATTACATTGTTTCAACAATGAGAGTGGTTATTTCAAATCTCCACGAAAACGACTACAATCATGCACAAATAGATTGTTTACTTTATTGTTATGATAGTTTCCATGGTAACTAAGCATGAATATTACACATTGGTAAAGTTTTTCCGGATGAGCCAATAGAGAGCTTCGACCTGATTACATTGAGTGTAAAATCACTTCTGTATCTTCTAAAGTAACGGAGATATGCGAGTTTGAAATTTTATATAATGTTTTTGTAAATCGTAATTCCAAGGATGTATTACATTGTTTCAACAATGAAAGTGGTTATTTAAATCTCCACGACAACGACTACAATCATGCACAAATAGATTGTTTACTTTATTGTTATGATAGTTTCCATGGTAACTAAGCATGAATATTACACATGGGTAAAAATTTTCCGGATGAGCCAATAGAGAGCTTCGACCTGATTACATTAAGTGTAAAATCACATCTGTATCTTCTATAGTAACGGAGATATGCGAGTTTGAAATTTTATATAATGTTCTTGTTAGACGTGAATCCAAGGATGTATTACATTGTTTCAACAATGAGAGTGGTTATTTCAAATCTCCACGAAAACGACTACAATCATGCACAAATAGATTGTTTACTTTATTGTTATGATAGTTTCCATGGTAACTAAGCATGAATATTACACATGGGTAAAAATTTTTCCGGATGAGCCAATAGAGAGCTTCGACATGATTACATTGAGTGTAAAATCACTTCTTTATCTTCTATAGTAACGGAGATATGCGAGTTTGAAATTTTATATAATGTTTTTGTAAAACGTGATTCCAAGGATGTATTACATTGTTTCAACAATGAGAGTGGTTATTTCAAATCTCCACGAAAACGACTACAATCATGCACAAATAGATTGTTTACTTTATTGTTATGATAGTTTCCATGGTAACTAAGCATGAATATTACACATGGGTAATTTTTTTCCGGATGAGCCAATAGAGAGCTTCGACATGATTACATTGAGTGTAAAATCACTTCTGTATCTTCTATAGTAACGGAGATATGCGAGTTTGAAATTTTATATAATGTTTTTGTAAAACGTGATTCCAAGGATGTATTACATTGTTTCAACAATGAAAGTGGTTATTTCAAATCTCCACGACAACGACTACAATCATGCACAAATAGATTGTTTACTTTATTGTTATGATAGTTTCCATGGTAACTAAGCATGAATATTACACATGGGTAATTTTTTTCCGGATGAGCCAATAGAGAGCTTCGACATGATTACATTGAGTGTAAAATCACTTCTGTATCTTCTATAGTAACGGAGATATGCGAGTTTGAAATTTTATATAATGTTTTTGTAAAACGTGATTCCAAGGATGTATTACATTGTTTCAACAATGAAAGTGGTTATTTCAAATCTCCACGACAACGACTACAATCATGCACAAATAGATTGTTTACTTTATTGTTATGATAGTTTCCATGGTAACTAAGCATGAATATTACACATGGGTAAAAATTTTCCGGATGAGCCAATAGAGAGCTTCAACATGATTACATTGAGTGTAAAATCACTTCTTTATCTTCTATAGTAACGGAGATATGCGAGTTTGAAATTTTATATAATGTTTTTGTAAAACGTGATTCCAAGGATGTATTACATTGTTTCAACAATGAGAGTGGTTATTTCAAATCTCCACGAAAACGACTACAATCATGCACAAATAGATTGTTTACTTTATTGTTATGATAGTTTCCATGGTAACTAAGCATGAATATTACACATGGGTAATTTTTTTCCGGATGAGCCAATAGAGAGCTTCGACATGATTACATTGAGTGTAAAATCACTTCTGTATCTTCTAAAGTAACGGAGATATGCGAGTTTGAAATTTTTTATAATGTTTTTGTAAATCGTAATTCCAAGGATGTATTACATTGTTTCAACAATGAAAGTGGTTATTTAAATCTCCACGACAACGACTACAATCATGCACCAATAGATTGTTTACTTTATTGTTATGATAGTTTCCATGGTAACTAAGCATGAATATTACACATGGGTAAAGTTTTTCCGGATGAGCCAATAGAGAGCTTCGACCTGATTACATTGAGTGTAAAATCACTTCTGTATCTTCTAAAGTAACGGAGATATGCGAGTTTGAAATTTTATATAATGTTTTTGTAAATCGTAATTCCAAGGATGTATTACATTGTTTCAACAATGAAAGTGGTTATTTAAATCTCCACGACAACGACTACAATCATGCACAAATAGATTGTTTACTTTATTGTTATGATAGTTTCCATGGTAACTAAGCATGAATATTACACATGGGTAAAATTTTTTCCGGATGAGCCAATAGAGAGCTTCGACATGATTACATTGAGTGTAAAATCACTTCTTTATCTTCTATAGTAACGGAGATATGCGAGTTTGAAATTTTATATAATGTTTTTGTAAACGTGATTCCAAGGATGTATTACATTGTTTCAACAATGAGAGTGGTTATTTCAAATCTCCACGAAAACGACTACAATCATGCACAAATAGATTGTTTACTTTATTGTTATGATAGTTTCCATGGTAACTAAGCATGAATATTACACATGGGTAAAGTTTTCCCGGATGAGCCAATAGAGAGCTTCGACATGATTACATTGAGTGTAAAATCACTTCTGTATCTTCTATAGTAACGGAGATATGCGAGTTTGAAATTTTATATAATGTTTTTGTAAAACGTGATTCCAAGGATGTATTACATTGTTTCAACAATGAAAGTGGTTATTTCAAATCTCCACGACAACGACTAAAATCATGCACAAATAGATTGTTTACTTTATTGTTATGATAGTTTCCATGGTAACTAAGCATGAATATTACACATGGGTAAAAATTTTCCGGATGAGCCAATAGAGAGCTTCAACATGATTACATTGAGTGTAAAATCACTTCTTTATCTTCTATAGTAACGGAGATATGCGAGTTTGAAATTTTATATAATGTTTTTGTAAAACGTGATTCCAAGGATGTATTACATTGTTTCAACAATGAGAGTGGTTATTTCAAATCTCCACGACAACGACTACAATCATGCACAAATAGATTGTTTACTTTATTGTTATGATAGTTTCCATGGTAACTAAGCATGAATATTACACATGGGTAAAGTTTTTCCGGATGAGCCAATAGAGAGCTTCGACCTGATTACATTGAGTGTAAAATCACTTCTGTATCTTCTAAAGTAACGGAGATATGCGAGTTTGAAATTTTATATAATGTTTTTGTAAATCGTAATTCCAAGGATGTATTACATTGTTTCAACAATGAAAGTGGTTATTTAAATCTCCACGACAACGACTACAATCATGCACAAATAGATTGTTTACTTTATTGTTAAATAGTTTCCATGGTAACTAAGCATGAATATTACACATGGGTAAAAATTTTTCCGGATGAGCCAATAGAGAGCTTCGACATGATTACATTGAGTGTAAAATCACTTCTTTATCTTCTATAGTAACGGAGATATGCGAGTTTGAAATTTTATATAATGTTTTTGTAAAACGTGATTCCAAGGATGTATTACATTGTTTCAACAATGAGAGTGGTTATTTCAAATCTCCACGAAAACGACTACAATCATGCACAAATAGATTGTTTACTTTATTGTTATGATAGTTTCCATGGTAACTAAGCATGAATATTACACAAGGGTAAAGTTTTTCCGGATGAGCCAATAGAGAGCTTCGACCTGATTACATTGAGTGTAAAATCACTTCTGTATCTTCTAAAGTAACGGAGATATGCGAGTTTGAAATTTTATATAATGTTTTTGTAAATCGTAATTCCAAGGATGTATTACATTGTTTCAACAATGAAAGTGGTTATTTAAATCTCCACGACAACGACTACAATCATGCACAAATAGATTGTTTACTTTATTGTTATGATAGTTTCCATGGTAACTAAGCATGAATATTACACATGGGTAAAATTTTTTCCGGATGAGCCAATAGAGAGCTTCGACATGATTACATTGAGTGTAAAATCACTTCTTTATCTTCTATAGTAACGGAGATATGCGAGTTTGAAATTTTATATAATGTTTTTGTAAAACGTGATTCCAAGGATGTATTACATTGTTTCAACAATGAGAGTGGTTATTTCAAATCTCCACGAAAACGACTACAATCATGCACAAATAGATTGTTTACTTTAGTGTTATGATAGTTTCCATGGTAACTAAGCATGAATATTACACATGGGTAAAGTTTTCCCGGATGAGCCAATAGAGAGCTTCGACATGATTACATTGAGTGTAAAATCACTTCTGTATCTTCTATAGTAACGGAGATATGCGAGTTTGAAATTTTATATAATGTTTTTGTAAAACGTGATTCCAAGGATGTATTACATTGTTTCAACAATGAAAGTGGTTATTTCAAATCTCCACGACAACGACTACAATCATGCACAAATAGATTGTTTACTTTATTGTTATGATAGTTTCCATGGTAACTAAGCATGAATATTACACATGGGTAAAAATTTTCCGGATGAGCCAATAGAGAGCTTCAACATGATTACATTGAGTGTAAAATCACTTCTTTATCTTCTATAGTAACGGAGATATGCGAGTTTGAAATTTTATATAATGTTTTTGTAAAACGTGATTCCAAGGATGTATTACATTGTTTCAACAATGAGAGTGGTTATTTCAAATCTCCACGACAACGACTACAATCATGCACAAATAGATTGTTTACTTTATTGTTATGATAGTTTCCATGGTAACTAAGCATGAATATTACACATGGGTAAAGTTTTTCCGGATGAGCCAATAGAGAGCTTCGACCTGATTACATTGAGTGTAAAATCACTTCTGTATCTTCTAAAGTAACGGAGATATGCGAGTTTGAAATTTTATATAATGTTTTTGTAAATCGTAATTCCAAGGATGTATTACATTGTTTCAACAATGAAAGTGGTTATTTAAATCTCCACGACAACGACTACAATCATGCACAAATAGATTGTTTACTTTATTGTTAAATAGTTTCCATGGTAACTAAGCATGAATATTACACATGGGTAAAAATTTTCCGGATGAGCCAATAGAGAGCTTCAACATGATTACATTGAGTGTAAAATCACTTCTTTATCTTCTATAGTAACGGAGATATGCGAGTTTGAAATTTTATATAATGTTTTTGTAAAACGTGATTCCAAGGATGTATTACATTGTTTCAACAATGAGAGTGGTTATTTCAAATCTCCACGAAAACGACTACAATCATGCACAAATAGATTGTTTACTTTATTGTTATGATAGTTTCCATGGTAACCAAGCATGAATATTACACATGGGTAAAGTTTTTCTGGATGAGCCAATAGAGAGCTTCAACATGATTACATTGAGTGTAAAATCACTTCTTTATCTTCTATAGTAACGGAGATATGCGAGTTTGAAATTTTATATAATGTTTTTGTAAAACGTGATTCCAAGGATGTATTACATTGTTTCAACAATGAGAGTGGTTATTTCAAATCTCCACGAAAACGACTACAATCATGCACAAATAGATTGTTTACTTTATTGTTATGATAGTTTCCATGGTAACTAAGCATGAATATTACACATTGGTAAAGTTTTTCCGGATGAGCCAATAGAGAGCTTCGACCTGATTACATTGAGTGTAAAATCACTTCTGTATCTTCTAAAGTAACGGAGATATGCGAGTTTGAAATTTTATATAATGTTTTTGTAAATCGTAATTCCAAGGATGTATTACATTGTTTCAACAATGAAAGTGGTTATTTCAAATCTCCACGAAAACGACTACAATCATGCACAAATAGATTGTTTACTTTATTGTTATGATAGTTTCCATGGTAACCAAGCATGAATATTACACATGGGTAAAGTTTTTCTGGATGAGCCAATAGAGAGCTTCGACCTGATTACATTAAGTGTAAAATCACATCTGTATCTTCTATAGTAACGGAGATATGCGAGTTTGAAATTTTATATAATGTTCTTGTTAGACGTGAATCCAAGGATGTATTACATTGTTTCAACAATGAGAGTGGTTATTTCAAATCTCCACGAAAACGACTACAATCATGCACAAATAGATTGTTTACTTTATTGTTATGATAGTTTCCATGGTAACTAAGCATGAATATTACACATGGGTAATTTTTTTCCGGATGAGCCAATAGAGAGCTTCGACATGATTACATTGAGTGTAAAATCACTTCTGTATCTTCTATAGTAACGGAGATATGCGAGTTTGAAATTTTATATAATGTTTTTGTAAAACGTGATTCCAAGGATGTATTACATTGTTTCAACAATGAAAGTGGTTATTTCAAATCTCCACGACAACGACTACAATCATGCACAAATAGATTGTTTACTTTATTGTTATGATAGTTTCCATGGTAACTAAGCATGAATATTACACATGGGTAAAAATTTTCCGGATGAGCCAATAGAGAGCTTCAACATGATTACATTGAGTGTAAAATCACTTCTTTATCTTCTATAGTAACGGAGATATGCGAGTTTGAAATTTTATATAATGTTTTTGTAAAACGTGATTCCAAGGATGTATTACATTGTTTCAACAATGAGAGTGGTTATTTCAAATCTCCACGAAAACGACTACAATCATGCACAAATAGATTGTTTACTTTATTGTTATGATAGTTTCCATGGTAACCAAGCATGAATATTACACATGGGTAAAGTTTTTCCGGATGAGCCAATAGAGAGCTTCAACATGATTACATTGAGTGTAAAATCACTTCTTTATCTTCTATAGTAACGGAGATATGCGAGTTTGAAATTTTATATAATGTTTTTGTAAAACGTGATTCCAAGGATGTATTACATTGTTTCAACAATGAGAGTGGTTATTTCAAATCTCCACGAAAACGACTACAATCATGCACAAATAGATTGTTTACTTTATTGTTATGATAGTTTCCATGGTAACTAAGCATGAATATTACACATTGGTAAAGTTTTTCCGGATGAGCCAATAGAGAGCTTCGACCTGATTACATTGAGTGTAAAATCACTTCTGTATCTTCTAAAGTAACGGAGATATGCGAGTTTGAAATTTTATATAATGTTTTTGTAAATCGTAATTCCAAGGATGTATTACATTGTTTCAACAATGAAAGTGGTTATTTAAATCTCCACGACAACGACTACAATCATGCACAAATAGATTGTTTACTTTATTGTTATGATAGTTTCCATGGTAACTAAGCATGAATATTACACATGGGTAAAAATTTTCCGGATGAGCCAATAGAGAGCTTCGACCTGATTACATTAAGTGTAAAATCACATCTGTATCTTCTATAGTAACGGAGATATGCGAGTTTGAAATTTTATATAATGTTCTTGTTAGACGTGAATCCAAGGATGTATTACATTGTTTCAACAATGAGAGTGGTTATTTCAAATCTCCACGAAAACGACTACAATCATGCACAAATAGATTGTTTACTTTATTGTTATGATAGTTTCCATGGTAACTAAGCATGAATATTACACATGGGTAAAAATTTTTCCGGATGAGCCAATAGAGAGCTTCGACATGATTACATTGAGTGTAAAATCACTTCTTTATCTTCTATAGTAACGGAGATATGCGAGTTTGAAATTTTATATAATGTTTTTGTAAAACGTGATTCCAAGGATGTATTACATTGTTTCAACAATGAGAGTGGTTATTTCAAATCTCCACGAAAACGACTACAATCATGCACAAATAGATTGTTTACTTTATTGTTATGATAGTTTCCATGGTAACTAAGCATGAATATTACACATGGGTAATTTTTTTCCGGATGAGCCAATAGAGAGCTTCGACATGATTACATTGAGTGTAAAATCACTTCTGTATCTTCTATAGTAACGGAGATATGCGAGTTTGAAATTTTATATAATGTTTTTGTAAAACGTGATTCCAAGGATGTATTACATTGTTTCAACAATGAAAGTGGTTATTTCAAATCTCCACGACAACGACTACAATCATGCACAAATAGATTGTTTACTTTATTGTTATGATAGTTTCCATGGTAACTAAGCATGAATATTACACATGGGTAATTTTTTTCCGGATGAGCCAATAGAGAGCTTCGACATGATTACATTGAGTGTAAAATCACTTCTGTATCTTCTATAGTAACGGAGATATGCGAGTTTGAAATTTTATATAATGTTTTTGTAAAACGTGATTCCAAGGATGTATTACATTGTTTCAACAATGAAAGTGGTTATTTCAAATCTCCACGACAACGACTACAATCATGCACAAATAGATTGTTTACTTTATTGTTATGATAGTTTCCATGGTAACTAAGCATGAATATTACACATGGGTAAAAATTTTCCGGATGAGCCAATAGAGAGCTTCAACATGATTACATTGAGTGTAAAATCACTTCTTTATCTTCTATAGTAACGGAGATATGCGAGTTTGAAATTTTATATAATGTTTTTGTAAAACGTGATTCCAAGGATGTATTACATTGTTTCAACAATGAGAGTGGTTATTTCAAATCTCCACGAAAACGACTACAATCATGCACAAATAGATTGTTTACTTTATTGTTATGATAGTTTCCATGGTAACTAAGCATGAATATTACACATGGGTAATTTTTTTCCGGATGAGCCAATAGAGAGCTTCGACATGATTACATTGAGTGTAAAATCACTTCTGTATCTTCTAAAGTAACGGAGATATGCGAGTTTGAAATTTTTTATAATGTTTTTGTAAATCGTAATTCCAAGGATGTATTACATTGTTTCAACAATGAAAGTGGTTATTTAAATCTCCACGACAACGACTACAATCATGCACCAATAGATTGTTTACTTTATTGTTATGATAGTTTCCATGGTAACTAAGCATGAATATTACACATGGGTAAAGTTTTTCCGGATGAGCCAATAGAGAGCTTCGACCTGATTACATTGAGTGTAAAATCACTTCTGTATCTTCTAAAGTAACGGAGATATGCGAGTTTGAAATTTTATATAATGTTTTTGTAAATCGTAATTCCAAGGATGTATTACATTGTTTCAACAATGAAAGTGGTTATTTAAATCTCCACGACAACGACTACAATCATGCACAAATAGATTGTTTACTTTATTGTTATGATAGTTTCCATGGTAACTAAGCATGAATATTACACATGGGTAAAATTTTTTCCGGATGAGCCAATAGAGAGCTTCGACATGATTACATTGAGTGTAAAATCACTTCTTTATCTTCTATAGTAACGGAGATATGCGAGTTTGAAATTTTATATAATGTTTTTGTAAACGTGATTCCAAGGATGTATTACATTGTTTCAACAATGAGAGTGGTTATTTCAAATCTCCACGAAAACGACTACAATCATGCACAAATAGATTGTTTACTTTATTGTTATGATAGTTTCCATGGTAACTAAGCATGAATATTACACATGGGTAAAGTTTTCCCGGATGAGCCAATAGAGAGCTTCGACATGATTACATTGAGTGTAAAATCACTTCTGTATCTTCTATAGTAACGGAGATATGCGAGTTTGAAATTTTATATAATGTTTTTGTAAAACGTGATTCCAAGGATGTATTACATTGTTTCAACAATGAAAGTGGTTATTTCAAATCTCCACGACAACGACTAAAATCATGCACAAATAGATTGTTTACTTTATTGTTATGATAGTTTCCATGGTAACTAAGCATGAATATTACACATGGGTAAAAATTTTCCGGATGAGCCAATAGAGAGCTTCAACATGATTACATTGAGTGTAAAATCACTTCTTTATCTTCTATAGTAACGGAGATATGCGAGTTTGAAATTTTATATAATGTTTTTGTAAAACGTGATTCCAAGGATGTATTACATTGTTTCAACAATGAGAGTGGTTATTTCAAATCTCCACGACAACGACTACAATCATGCACAAATAGATTGTTTACTTTATTGTTATGATAGTTTCCATGGTAACTAAGCATGAATATTACACATGGGTAAAGTTTTTCCGGATGAGCCAATAGAGAGCTTCGACCTGATTACATTGAGTGTAAAATCACTTCTGTATCTTCTAAAGTAACGGAGATATGCGAGTTTGAAATTTTATATAATGTTTTTGTAAATCGTAATTCCAAGGATGTATTACATTGTTTCAACAATGAAAGTGGTTATTTAAATCTCCACGACAACGACTACAATCATGCACAAATAGATTGTTTACTTTATTGTTAAATAGTTTCCATGGTAACTAAGCATGAATATTACACATGGGTAAAAATTTTTCCGGATGAGCCAATAGAGAGCTTCGACATGATTACATTGAGTGTAAAATCACTTCTTTATCTTCTATAGTAACGGAGATATGCGAGTTTGAAATTTTATATAATGTTTTTGTAAAACGTGATTCCAAGGATGTATTACATTGTTTCAACAATGAGAGTGGTTATTTCAAATCTCCACGAAAACGACTACAATCATGCACAAATAGATTGTTTACTTTATTGTTATGATAGTTTCCATGGTAACTAAGCATGAATATTACACAAGGGTAAAGTTTTTCCGGATGAGCCAATAGAGAGCTTCGACCTGATTACATTGAGTGTAAAATCACTTCTGTATCTTCTAAAGTAACGGAGATATGCGAGTTTGAAATTTTATATAATGTTTTTGTAAATCGTAATTCCAAGGATGTATTACATTGTTTCAACAATGAAAGTGGTTATTTAAATCTCCACGACAACGACTACAATCATGCACAAATAGATTGTTTACTTTATTGTTATGATAGTTTCCATGGTAACTAAGCATGAATATTACACATGGGTAAAATTTTTTCCGGATGAGCCAATAGAGAGCTTCGACATGATTACATTGAGTGTAAAATCACTTCTTTATCTTCTATAGTAACGGAGATATGCGAGTTTGAAATTTTATATAATGTTTTTGTAAAACGTGATTCCAAGGATGTATTACATTGTTTCAACAATGAGAGTGGTTATTTCAAATCTCCACGAAAACGACTACAATCATGCACAAATAGATTGTTTACTTTAGTGTTATGATAGTTTCCATGGTAACTAAGCATGAATATTACACATGGGTAAAGTTTTCCCGGATGAGCCAATAGAGAGCTTCGACATGATTACATTGAGTGTAAAATCACTTCTGTATCTTCTATAGTAACGGAGATATGCGAGTTTGAAATTTTATATAATGTTTTTGTAAAACGTGATTCCAAGGATGTATTACATTGTTTCAACAATGAAAGTGGTTATTTCAAATCTCCACGACAACGACTACAATCATGCACAAATAGATTGTTTACTTTATTGTTATGATAGTTTCCATGGTAACTAAGCATGAATATTACACATGGGTAAAAATTTTCCGGATGAGCCAATAGAGAGCTTCAACATGATTACATTGAGTGTAAAATCACTTCTTTATCTTCTATAGTAACGGAGATATGCGAGTTTGAAATTTTATATAATGTTTTTGTAAAACGTGATTCCAAGGATGTATTACATTGTTTCAACAATGAGAGTGGTTATTTCAAATCTCCACGACAACGACTACAATCATGCACAAATAGATTGTTTACTTTATTGTTATGATAGTTTCCATGGTAACTAAGCATGAATATTACACATGGGTAAAGTTTTTCCGGATGAGCCAATAGAGAGCTTCGACCTGATTACATTGAGTGTAAAATCACTTCTGTATCTTCTAAAGTAACGGAGATATGCGAGTTTGAAATTTTATATAATGTTTTTGTAAATCGTAATTCCAAGGATGTATTACATTGTTTCAACAATGAAAGTGGTTATTTAAATCTCCACGACAACGACTACAATCATGCACAAATAGATTGTTTACTTTATTGTTAAATAGTTTCCATGGTAACTAAGCATGAATATTACACATGGGTAAAAATTTTTCCGGATGAGCCAATAGAGAGCTTCGACATGATTACATTGAGTGTAAAATCACTTCTTTATCTTCTATAGTAACGGAGATATGCGAGTTTGAAATTTTATATAATGTTTTTGTAAAACGTGATTCCAAGGATGTATTACATTGTTTCAACAATGAGAGTGGTTATTTCAAATCTCCACGAAAACGACTACAATCATGCACAAATAGATTGTTTACTTTATTGTTATGATAGTTTCCATGGTAACTAAGCATGAATATTACACAAGGGTAAAGTTTTTCCGGATGAGCCAATAGAGAGCTTCGACCTGATTACATTGAGTGTAAAATCACTTCTGTATCTTCTAAAGTAACGGAGATATGCGAGTTTGAAATTTTATATAATGTTTTTGTTAGACGTGATTCCAAGGATGTATTACATTGTTTCAACAATGAGAGTGGTTATTTCAAATCTCCACGACAACGACTACAATCATGCACAAATAGATTGTTTACTTTATTGTTATGATAGTTTCCATGGTAACTAAGCATGAATATTACACATGGGTAAAAATTTTCCGGATGAGCCAATAGAGAGCTTCAACATGATTACATTGAGTGTAAAATCACTTCTTTATCTTCTATAGTAACGGAGATATGCGAGTTTGAAATTTTATATAATGTTTTTGTAAAACGTGATTCCAAGGATGTATTACATTGTTTCAACAATGAGAGTGGTTATTTCAAATCTCCACGAAAACGACTACAATCATGCACAAATAGATTGTTTACTTTATTGTTATGATAGTTTCCATGGTAACCAAGCATGAATATTACACATGGGTAAAGTTTTTCTGGATGAGCCAATAGAGAGCTTCAACATGATTACATTGAGTGTAAAATCACTTCTTTATCTTCTATAGTAACGGAGATATGCGAGTTTGAAATTTTATATAATGTTTTTGTAAAACGTGATTCCAAGGATGTATTACATTGTTTCAACAATGAGAGTGGTTATTTCAAATCTCCACGAAAACGACTACAATCATGCACAAATAGATTGTTTACTTTATTGTTATGATAGTTTCCATGGTAACTAAGCATGAATATTACACATTGGTAAAGTTTTTCCGGATGAGCCAATAGAGAGCTTCGACCTGATTACATTGAGTGTAAAATCACTTCTGTATCTTCTAAAGTAACGGAGATATGCGAGTTTGAAATTTTATATAATGTTTTTGTAAATCGTAATTCCAAGGATGTATTACATTGTTTCAACAATGAAAGTGGTTATTTAAATCTCCACGACAACGACTACAATCATGCACAAATAGATTGTTTACTTTATTGTTATGATAGTTTCCATGGTAACTAAGCATGAATATTACACATGGGTAAAAATTTTCCGGATGAGCCAATAGAGAGCTTCGACCTGATTACATTAAGTGTAAAATCACATCTGTATCTTCTATAGTAACGGAGATATGCGAGTTTGAAATTTTATATAATGTTCTTGTTAGACGTGAATCCAAGGATGTATTACATTGTTTCAACAATGAGAGTGGTTATTTCAAATCTCCACGAAAACGACTACAATCATGCACAAATAGATTGTTTACTTTATTGTTATGATAGTTTCCATGGTAACTAAGCATGAATATTACACATGGGTAAAAATTTTTCCGGATGAGCCAATAGAGAGCTTCGACATGATTACATTGAGTGTAAAATCACTTCTTTATCTTCTATAGTAACGGAGATATGCGAGTTTGAAATTTTATATAATGTTTTTGTAAATCGTAATTCCAAGGATGTATTACATTGTTTCAACAATGAAAGTGGTTATTTAAATCTCCACGACAACGACTACAATCATGCACAAATAGATTGTTTACTTTATTGTTATGATAGTTTCCATGGTAACTAAGCATGAATATTACACATGGGTAAAATTTTTTCCGGATGAGCCAATAGAGAACTTCGACATGATTACATTGAGTGTAAAATCACTTCTTTATCTTCTATAGTAACGGAGATATGCGAGTTTGAAATTTTATATAATGTTTTTGTAAAACGTGATTCCAAGGATGTATTACATTGTTTCAACAATGAGAGTGGTTATTTCAAATCTCCACGAAAACGACTACAATCATGCACAAATAGATTGTTTACTTTATTGTTATGATAGTTTCCATGGTAACTAAGCATGAATATTACACATGGGTAACGTTTTCCCGGATGAGCCAATAGAGAGCTTCGACATGATTACATTGAGTGTAAAATCACTTCTGTATCTTCTATAGTAACGGAGATATGCGAGTTTGAAATTTTATATAATGTTTTTGTAAAACGTGATTCCAAGGATGTATTACATTGTTTCAACAATGAAAGTGGTTATTTCAAATCTCCACGACAACGACTACAATCATGCACAAATAGATTGTTTACTTTATTGTTATGATAGTTTCCATGGTAACTAAGCATGAATATTACACATGGGTAAAAATTTTCCGGATGAGCCAATAGAGAGCTTCAACATGATTACATTGAGTGTAAAATCACTTCTTTATCTTCTATAGTAACGGAGATATGCGAGTTTGAAATTTTATATAATGTTTTTGTAAAACGTGATTCCAAGGATGTATTACATTGTTTCAACAATGAGAGTGGTTATTTCAAATCTCCACGACAACGACTACAATCATGCACAAATAGATTGTTTACTTTATTGTTATGATAGTTTCCATGGTAACTAAGCATGAATATTACACATGGGTAAAGTTTTTCCAGATGAGCCAATAGAGAGCTTCGACCTGATTACATTGAGTGTAAAATCACTTCTGTATCTTCTAAAGTAACGGAGATATGCGAGTTTGAAATTTTATATAATGTTTTTGTAAAACGTGATTCCAAGGACGTATTACATTGTTTCAACAATGAGAGTGGTTATTTCAAATCTCCACGAAAACGACTACAATCATGCACAAATAGATTGTTTAATTTATTGTTATGATAGTTTCCATGGTAACTAAGCATGAATATTACACATGGGTAAAAATTTTCCGGATGAGCCAATAGAGAGCTTCAACATGATTACATTGAGTGTAAAATCACTTCTTTATCTTCTATAGTAACGGAGATATGCGAGTTTGAAATTTTATATAATGTTTTTGTAAAACGTGATTCCAAGGATGTATTACATTGTTTCAACAATGAGAGTGGTTATTTCAAATCTCCACGACAACGACTACAATCATGCACAAATAGATTGTTTACTTTATTGTTATGATAGTTTCCATGGTAACTAAGCATGAATATTACACATGGGTAAAGTTTTTCCGGATGAGCCAATAGAGAGCTTCGACCTGATTACATTGAGTGTAAAATCACTTCTGTATCTTCTAAAGTAACGGAGATATGCGAGTTTGAAATTTTATATAATGTTTTTGTAAATCGTAATTCCAAGGATGTATTACATTGTTTCAACAATGAAAGTGGTTATTTAAATCTCCACGACAACGACTACAATCATGCACAAATAGATTGTTTACTTTATTGTTAAATAGTTTCCATGGTAACTAAGCATGAATATTACACATGGGTAAAAATTTTTCCGGATGAGCCAATAGAGAGCTTCGACATGATTACATTGAGTGTAAAATCACTTCTTTATCTTCTATAGTAACGGAGATATGCGAGTTTGAAATTTTATATAATGTTTTTGTAAAACGTGATTCCAAGGATGTATTACATTGTTTCAACAATGAGAGTGGTTATTTCAAATCTCCACGAAAACGACTACAATCATGCACAAATAGATTGTTTACTTTATTGTTATGATAGTTTCCATGGTAACTAAGCATGAATATTACACAAGGGTAAAGTTTTTCCGGATGAGCCAATAGAGAGCTTCGACCTGATTACATTGAGTGTAAAATCACTTCTGTATCTTCTAAAGTAACGGAGATATGCGAGTTTGAAATTTTATATAATGTTTTTGTAAATCGTAATTCCAAGGATGTATTACATTGTTTCAACAATGAAAGTGGTTATTTAAATCTCCACGACAACGACTACAATCATGCACAAATAGATTGTTTACTTTATTGTTATGATAGTTTCCATGGTAACTAAGCATGAATATTACACATGGGTAAAATTTTTTCCGGATGAGCCAATAGAGAGCTTCGACATGATTACATTGAGTGTAAAATCACTTCTTTATCTTCTATAGTAACGGAGATATGCGAGTTTGAAATTTTACATAATGTTTTTGTAAAACGTGATTCCAAGGATGTATTACATTGTTTCAACAATGAGAGTGGTTATTTCAAATCTCCACGAAAACGACTACAATCATGCACAAATAGATTGTTTACTTTAGTGTTATGATAGTTTCCATGGTAACTAAGCATGAATATTACACATGGGTAAAGTTTTCCCGGATGAGCCAATAGAGAGCTTCGACATGATTACATTGAGTGTAAAATCACTTCTGTATCTTCTATAGTAACGGAGATATGCGAGTTTGAAATTTTATATAATGTTTTTGTAAAACGTGATTCCAAGGATGTATTACATTGTTTCAACAATGAAAGTGGTTATTTCAAATCTCCACGACAACGACTACAATCATGCACAAATAGATTGTTTACTTTATTGTTATGATAGTTTCCATGGTAACTAAGCATGAATATTACACATGGGTAAAAATTTTCCGGATGAGCCAATAGAGAGCTTCAACATGATTACATTGAGTGTAAAATCACTTCTTTATCTTCTATAGTAACGGAGATATGCGAGTTTGAAATTTTATATAATGTTTTTGTAAAACGTGATTCCAAGGATGTATTACATTGTTTCAACAATGAGAGTGGTTATTTCAAATCTCCACGACAACGACTACAATCATGCACAAATAGATTGTTTACTTTATTGTTATGATAGTTTCCATGGTAACTAAGCATGAATATTACACATGGGTAAAGTTTTTCCGGATGAGCCAATAGAGAGCTTCGACCTGATTACATTGAGTGTAAAATCACTTCTGTATCTTCTAAAGTAACGGAGATATGCGAGTTTGAAATTTTATATAATGTTTTTGTAAATCGTAATTCCAAGGATGTATTACATTGTTTCAACAATGAAAGTGGTTATTTAAATCTCCACGACAACGACTACAATCATGCACAAATAGATTGTTTACTTTATTGTTAAATAGTTTCCATGGTAACTAAGCATGAATATTACACATGGGTAAAAATTTTTCCGGATGAGCCAATAGAGAGCTTCGACATGATTACATTGAGTGTAAAATCACTTCTTTATCTTCTATAGTAACGGAGATATGCGAGTTTGAAATTTTATATAATGTTTTTGTAAAACGTGATTCCAAGGATGTATTACATTGTTTCAACAATGAGAGTGGTTATTTCAAATCTCCACGAAAACGACTACAATCATGCACAAATAGATTGTTTACTTTATTGTTATGATAGTTTCCATGGTAACTAAGCATGAATATTACACAAGGGTAAAGTTTTTCCGGATGAGCCAATAGAGAGCTTCGACCTGATTACATTGAGTGTAAAATCACTTCTGTATCTTCTAAAGTAACGGAGATATGCGAGTTTGAAATTTTATATAATGTTTTTGTTAGACGTGATTCCAAGGATGTATTACATTGTTTCAACAATGAGAGTGGTTATTTCAAATCTCCACGACAACGACTACAATCATGCACAAATAGATTGTTTACTTTATTGTTATGATAGTTTCCATGGTAACTAAGCATGAATATTACACATGGGTAAAAATTTTCCGGATGAGCCAATAGAGAGCTTCAACATGATTACATTGAGTGTAAAATCACTTCTTTATCTTCTATAGTAACGGAGATATGCGAGTTTGAAATTTTATATAATGTTTTTGTAAAACGTGATTCCAAGGATGTATTACATTGTTTCAACAATGAGAGTGGTTATTTCAAATCTCCACGAAAACGACTACAATCATGCACAAATAGATTGTTTACTTTATTGTTATGATAGTTTCCATGGTAACCAAGCATGAATATTACACATGGGTAAAGTTTTTCTGGATGAGCCAATAGAGAGCTTCAACATGATTACATTGAGTGTAAAATCACTTCTTTATCTTCTATAGTAACGGAGATATGCGAGTTTGAAATTTTATATAATGTTTTTGTAAAACGTGATTCCAAGGATGTATTACATTGTTTCAACAATGAGAGTGGTTATTTCAAATCTCCACGAAAACGACTACAATCATGCACAAATAGATTGTTTACTTTATTGTTATGATAGTTTCCATGGTAACTAAGCATGAATATTACACATTGGTAAAGTTTTTCCGGATGAGCCAATAGAGAGCTTCGACCTGATTACATTGAGTGTAAAATCACTTCTGTATCTTCTAAAGTAACGGAGATATGCGAGTTTGAAATTTTATATAATGTTTTTGTAAATCGTAATTCCAAGGATGTATTACATTGTTTCAACAATGAAAGTGGTTATTTAAATCTCCACGACAACGACTACAATCATGCACAAATAGATTGTTTACTTTATTGTTATGATAGTTTCCATGGTAACTAAGCATGAATATTACACATGGGTAAAAATTTTCCGGATGAGCCAATAGAGAGCTTCGACCTGATTACATTAAGTGTAAAATCACATCTGTATCTTCTATAGTAACGGAGATATGCGAGTTTGAAATTTTATATAATGTTCTTGTTAGACGTGAATCCAAGGATGTATTACATTGTTTCAACAATGAGAGTGGTTATTTCAAATCTCCACGAAAACGACTACAATCATGCACAAATAGATTGTTTACTTTATTGTTATGATAGTTTCCATGGTAACTAAGCATGAATATTACACATGGGTAAAAATTTTTCCGGATGAGCCAATAGAGAGCTTCGACATGATTACATTGAGTGTAAAATCACTTCTTTATCTTCTATAGTAACGGAGATATGCGAGTTTGAAATTTTATATAATGTTTTTGTAAATCGTAATTCCAAGGATGTATTACATTGTTTCAACAATGAAAGTGGTTATTTAAATCTCCACGACAACGACTACAATCATGCACAAATAGATTGTTTACTTTATTGTTAAATAGTTTCCATGGTAACTAAGCATGAATATTACACATGGGTAAAAATTTTTCCGGATGAGCCAATAGAGAGCTTCGACATGATTACATTGAGTGTAAAATCACTTCTTTATCTTCTATAGTAACGGAGATATGCGAGTTTGAAATTTTATATAATGTTTTTGTAAAACGTGATTCCAAGGATGTATTACATTGTTTCAACAATGAGAGTGGTTATTTCAAATCTCCACGAAAACGACTACAATCATGCACAAATAGATTGTTTACTTTATTGTTATGATAGTTTCCATGGTAACTAAGCATGAATATTACACAAGGGTAAAGTTTTTCCGGATGAGCCAATAGAGAGCTTCGACCTGATTACATTGAGTGTAAAATCACTTGTGTATCTTCTAAAGTAACGGAGATATGCGAGTTTGAAATTTTATATAATGTTTTTGTAAATCGTAATTCCAAGGATGTATTACATTGTTTCAACAATGAAAGTGGTTATTTAAATCTCCACGACAACGACTACAATCATGCACAAATAGATTGTTTACTTTATTGTTATGATAGTTTCCATGGTAACTAAGCATGAATATTACACATGGGTAAAATTTTTTCCGGATGAGCCAATAGAGAGCTTCGACATGATTACATTGAGTGTAAAATCACTTCTTTATCTTCTATAGTAACGGAGATATGCGAGTTTGAAATTTTATATAATGTTTTTGTAAAACGTGATTCCAAGGATGTATTACATTGTTTCAACAATGAGAGTGGTTATTTCAAATCTCCACGAAAACGACTACAATCATGCACAAATAGATTGTTTACTTTAGTGTTATGATAGTTTCCATGGTAACTAAGCATGAATATTACACATGGGTAAAGTTTTCCCGGATGAGCCAATAGAGAGCTTCGACATGATTACATTGAGTGTAAAATCACTTCTGTATCTTCTATAGTAACGGAGATATGCGAGTTTGAAATTTTATATAATGTTTTTGTAAAACGTGATTCCAAGGATGTATTACATTGTTTCAACAATGAAAGTGGTTATTTCAAATCTCCACGACAACGACTACAATCATGCACAAATAGATTGTTTACTTTATTGTTATGATAGTTTCCATGGTAACTAAGCATGAATATTACACATGGGTAAAAATTTTCCGGATGAGCCAATAGAGAGCTTCAACATGATTACATTGAGTGTAAAATCACTTCTTTATCTTCTATAGTAACGGAGATATGCGAGTTTGAAATTTTATATAATGTTTTTGTAAAACGTGATTCCAAGGATGTATTACATTGTTTCAACAATGAGAGTGGTTATTTCAAATCTCCACGACAACGACTACAATCATGCACAAATAGATTGTTTACTTTATTGTTATGATAGTTTCCATGGTAACTAAGCATGAATATTACACATGGGTAAAGTTTTTCCGGATGAGCCAATAGAGAGCTTCGACCTGATTACATTGAGTGTAAAATCACTTCTGTATCTTCTAAAGTAACGGAGATATGCGAGTTTGAAATTTTATATAATGTTTTTGTAAATCGTAATTCCAAGGATGTATTACATTGTTTCAACAATGAAAGTGGTTATTTAAATCTCCACGACAACGACTACAATCATGCACAAATAGATTGTTTACTTTATTGTTAAATAGTTTCCATGGTAACTAAGCATGAATATTACACATGGGTAAAAATTTTTCCGGATGAGCCAATAGAGAGCTTCGACATGATTACATTGAGTGTAAAATCACTTCTTTATCTTCTATAGTAACGGAGATATGCGAGTTTGAAATTTTATATAATGTTTTTGTAAAACGTGATTCCAAGGATGTATTACATTGTTTCAACAATGAGAGTGGTTATTTCAAATCTCCACGAAAACGACTACAATCATGCACAAATAGATTGTTTACTTTATTGTTATGATAGTTTCCATGGTAACTAAGCATGCATATTACACAAGGGTAAAGTTTTTCCGGATGAGCCAATAGAGAGCTTCGACCTGATTACATTGAGTGTAAAATCACTTCTGTATCTTCTAAAGTAACGGAGATATGCGAGTTTGAAATTTTATATAATGTTTTTGTTAGACGTGATTCCAAGGATGTATTACATTGTTTCAACAATGAGAGTGGTTATTTCAAATCTCCACGACAACGACTACAATCATGCACAAATAGATTGTTTACTTTATTGTTATGATAGTTTCCATGGTAACTAAGCATGAATATTACACATGGGTAAAAATTTTCCGGATGAGCCAATAGAGAGCTTCAACATGATTACATTGAGTGTAAAATCACTTCTTTATCTTCTATAGTAACGGAGATATGCGAGTTTGAAATTTTATATAATGTTTTTGTAAAACGTGATTCCAAGGATGTATTACATTGTTTCAACAATGAGAGTGGTTATTTCAAATCTCCACGAAAACGACTACAATCATGCACAAATAGATTGTTTAATTTATTGTTATGATAGTTTCCATGGTAACTAAGCATGAATATTACACATGGGTAAAAATTTTCCGGATGAGCCAATAGAGAGCTTCAACATGATTACATTGAGTGTAAAATCACTTCTTTATCTTCTATAGTAACGGAGATATGCGAGTTTGAAATTTTATATAATGTTTTTGTAAAACGTGATTCCAAGGATGTATTACATTGTTTCAACAATGAGAGTGGTTATTTCAAATCTCCACGACAACGACTACAATCATGCACAAATAGATTGTTTACTTTATTGTTATGATAGTTTCCATGGTAACTAAGCATGAATATTACACATGGGTAAAGTTTTTCCGGATGAGCCAATAGAGAGCTTCGACCTGATTACATTGAGTGTAAAATCACTTCTGTATCTTCTAAAGTAACGGAGATATGCGAGTTTGAAATTTTATATAATGTTTTTGTAAATCGTAATTCCAAGGATGTATTACATTGTTTCAACAATGAAAGTGGTTATTTAAATCTCCACGACAACGACTACAATCATGCACAAATAGATTGTTTACTTTATTGTTAAATAGTTTCCATGGTAACTAAGCATGAATATTACACATGGGTAAAAATTTTTCCGGATGAGCCAATAGAGAGCTTCGACATGATTACATTGAGTGTAAAATCACTTCTTTATCTTCTATAGTAACGGAGATATGCGAGTTTGAAATTTTATATAATGTTTTTGTAAAACGTGATTCCAAGGATGTATTACATTGTTTCAACAATGAGAGTGGTTATTTCAAATCTCCACGAAAACGACTACAATCATGCACAAATAGATTGTTTACTTTATTGTTATGATAGTTTCCATGGTAACTAAGCATGAATATTACACAAGGGTAAAGTTTTTCCGGATGAGCCAATAGAGAGCTTCGACCTGATTACATTGAGTGTAAAATCACTTCTGTATCTTCTAAAGTAACGGAGATATGCGAGTTTGAAATTTTATATAATGTTTTTGTAAATCGTAATTCCAAGGATGTATTACATTGTTTCAACAATGAAAGTGGTTATTTAAATCTCCACGACAACGACTACAATCATGCACAAATAGATTGTTTACTTTATTGTTATGATAGTTTCCATGGTAACTAAGCATGAATATTACACATGGGTAAAATTTTTTCCGGATGAGCCAATAGAGAGCTTCGACATGATTACATTGAGTGTAAAATCACTTCTTTATCTTCTATAGTAACGGAGATATGCGAGTTTGAAATTTTACATAATGTTTTTGTAAAACGTGATTCCAAGGATGTATTACATTGTTTCAACAATGAGAGTGGTTATTTCAAATCTCCACGAAAACGACTACAATCATGCACAAATAGATTGTTTACTTTAGTGTTATGATAGTTTCCATGGTAACTAAGCATGAATATTACACATGGGTAAAGTTTTCCCGGATGAGCCAATAGAGAGCTTCGACATGATTACATTGAGTGTAAAATCACTTCTGTATCTTCTATAGTAACGGAGATATGCGAGTTTGAAATTTTATATAATGTTTTTGTAAAACGTGATTCCAAGGATGTATTACATTGTTTCAACAATGAAAGTGGTTATTTCAAATCTCCACGACAACGACTACAATCATGCACAAATAGATTGTTTACTTTATTGTTATGATAGTTTCCATGGTAACTAAGCATGAATATTACACATGGGTAAAAATTTTCCGGATGAGCCAATAGAGAGCTTCAACATGATTACATTGAGTGTAAAATCACTTCTTTATCTTCTATAGTAACGGAGATATGCGAGTTTGAAATTTTATATAATGTTTTTGTAAAACGTGATTCCAAGGATGTATTACATTGTTTCAACAATGAGAGTGGTTATTTCAAATCTCCACGACAACGACTACAATCATGCACAAATAGATTGTTTACTTTATTGTTATGATAGTTTCCATGGTAACTAAGCATGAATATTACACATGGGTAAAGTTTTTCCGGATGAGCCAATAGAGAGCTTCGACCTGATTACATTGAGTGTAAAATCACTTCTGTATCTTCTAAAGTAACGGAGATATGCGAGTTTGAAATTTTATATAATGTTTTTGTAAATCGTAATTCCAAGGATGTATTACATTGTTTCAACAATGAAAGTGGTTATTTAAATCTCCACGACAACGACTACAATCATGCACAAATAGATTGTTTACTTTATTGTTAAATAGTTTCCATGGTAACTAAGCATGAATATTACACATGGGTAAAAATTTTTCCGGATGAGCCAATAGAGAGCTTCGACATGATTACATTGAGTGTAAAATCACTTCTTTATCTTCTATAGTAACGGAGATATGCGAGTTTGAAATTTTATATAATGTTTTTGTAAAACGTGATTCCAAGGATGTATTACATTGTTTCAACAATGAGAGTGGTTATTTCAAATCTCCACGAAAACGACTACAATCATGCACAAATAGATTGTTTACTTTATTGTTATGATAGTTTCCATGGTAACTAAGCATGAATATTACACAAGGGTAAAGTTTTTCCGGATGAGCCAATAGAGAGCTTCGACCTGATTACATTGAGTGTAAAATCACTTCTGTATCTTCTAAAGTAACGGAGATATGCGAGTTTGAAATTTTATATAATGTTTTTGTTAGACGTGATTCCAAGGATGTATTACATTGTTTCAACAATGAGAGTGGTTATTTCAAATCTCCACGACAACGACTACAATCATGCACAAATAGATTGTTTACTTTATTGTTATGATAGTTTCCATGGTAACTAAGCATGAATATTACACATGGGTAAAAATTTTCCGGATGAGCCAATAGAGAGCTTCAACATGATTACATTGAGTGTAAAATCACTTCTTTATCTTCTATAGTAACGGAGATATGCGAGTTTGAAATTTTATATAATGTTTTTGTAAAACGTGATTCCAAGGATGTATTACATTGTTTCAACAATGAGAGTGGTTATTTCAAATCTCCACGAAAACGACTACAATCATGCACAAATAGATTGTTTACTTTATTGTTATGATAGTTTCCATGGTAACCAAGCATGAATATTACACATGGGTAAAGTTTTTCTGGATGAGCCAATAGAGAGCTTCAACATGATTACATTGAGTGTAAAATCACTTCTTTATCTTCTATAGTAACGGAGATATGCGAGTTTGAAATTTTATATAATGTTTTTGTAAAACGTGATTCCAAGGATGTATTACATTGTTTCAACAATGAGAGTGGTTATTTCAAATCTCCACGAAAACGACTACAATCATGCACAAATAGATTGTTTACTTTATTGTTATGATAGTTTCCATGGTAACTAAGCATGAATATTACACATTGGTAAAGTTTTTCCGGATGAGCCAATAGAGAGCTTCGACCTGATTACATTGAGTGTAAAATCACTTCTGTATCTTCTAAAGTAACGGAGATATGCGAGTTTGAAATTTTATATAATGTTTTTGTAAATCGTAATTCCAAGGATGTATTACATTGTTTCAACAATGAAAGTGGTTATTTAAATCTCCACGACAACGACTACAATCATGCACAAATAGATTGTTTACTTTATTGTTATGATAGTTTCCATGGTAACTAAGCATGAATATTACACATGGGTAAAAATTTTCCGGATGAGCCAATAGAGAGCTTCGACCTGATTACATTAAGTGTAAAATCACATCTGTATCTTCTATAGTAACGGAGATATGCGAGTTTGAAATTTTATATAATGTTCTTGTTAGACGTGAATCCAAGGATGTATTACATTGTTTCAACAATGAGAGTGGTTATTTCAAATCTCCACGAAAACGACTACAATCATGCACAAATAGATTGTTTACTTTATTGTTATGATAGTTTCCATGGTAACTAAGCATGAATATTACACATGGGTAAAAATTTTTCCGGATGAGCCAATAGAGAGCTTCGACATGATTACATTGAGTGTAAAATCACTTCTTTATCTTCTATAGTAACGGAGATATGCGAGTTTGAAATTTTATATAATGTTTTTGTAAATCGTAATTCCAAGGATGTATTACATTGTTTCAACAATGAAAGTGGTTATTTAAATCTCCACGACAACGACTACAATCATGCACAAATAGATTGTTTACTTTATTGTTAAATAGTTTCCATGGTAACTAAGCATGAATATTACACATGGGTAAAAATTTTTCCGGATGAGCCAATAGAGAGCTTCGACATGATTACATTGAGTGTAAAATCACTTCTTTATCTTCTATAGTAACGGAGATATGCGAGTTTGAAATTTTATATAATGTTTTTGTAAAACGTGATTCCAAGGATGTATTACATTGTTTCAACAATGAGAGTGGTTATTTCAAATCTCCACGAAAACGACTACAATCATGCACAAATAGATTGTTTACTTTATTGTTATGATAGTTTCCATGGTAACTAAGCATGAATATTACACAAGGGTAAAGTTTTTCCGGATGAGCCAATAGAGAGCTTCGACCTGATTACATTGAGTGTAAAATCACTTCTGTATCTTCTAAAGTAACGGAGATATGCGAGTTTGAAATTTTATATAATGTTTTTGTAAATCGTAATTCCAAGGATGTATTACATTGTTTCAACAATGAAAGTGGTTATTTAAATCTCCACGACAACGACTACAATCATGCACAAATAGATTGTTTACTTTATTGTTATGATAGTTTCCATGGTAACTAAGCATGAATATTACACATGGGTAAAATTTTTTCCGGATGAGCCAATAGAGAGCTTCGACATGATTACATTGAGTGTAAAATCACTTCTTTATCTTCTATAGTAACGGAGATATGCGAGTTTGAAATTTTATATAATGTTTTTGTAAAACGTGATTCCAAGGATGTATTACATTGTTTCAACAATGAGAGTGGTTATTTCAAATCTCCACGAAAACGACTACAATCATGCACAAATAGATTGTTTACTTTAGTGTTATGATAGTTTCCATGGTAACTAAGCATGAATATTACACATGGGTAAAGTTTTCCCGGATGAGCCAATAGAGAGCTTCGACATGATTACATTGAGTGTAAAATCACTTCTGTATCTTCTATAGTAACGGAGATATGCGAGTTTGAAATTTTATATAATGTTTTTGTAAAACGTGATTCCAAGGATGTATTACATTGTTTCAACAATGAAAGTGGTTATTTCAAATCTCCACGACAACGACTACAATCATGCACAAATAGATTGTTTACTTTATTGTTATGATAGTTTCCATGGTAACTAAGCATGAATATTACACATGGGTAAAAATTTTCCGGATGAGCCAATAGAGAGCTTCAACATGATTACATTGAGTGTAAAATCACTTCTTTATCTTCTATAGTAACGGAGATATGCGAGTTTGAAATTTTATATAATGTTTTTGTAAAACGTGATTCCAAGGATGTATTACATTGTTTCAACAATGAGAGTGGTTATTTCAAATCTCCACGACAACGACTACAATCATGCACAAATAGATTGTTTACTTTATTGTTATGATAGTTTCCATGGTAACTAAGCATGAATATTACACATGGGTAAAGTTTTTCCGGATGAGCCAATAGAGAGCTTCGACCTGATTACATTGAGTGTAAAATCACTTCTGTATCTTCTAAAGTAACGGAGATATGCGAGTTTGAAATTTTATATAATGTTTTTGTAAATCGTAATTCCAAGGATGTATTACATTGTTTCAACAATGAAAGTGGTTATTTAAATCTCCACGACAACGACTACAATCATGCACAAATAGATTGTTTACTTTATTGTTAAATAGTTTCCATGGTAACTAAGCATGAATATTACACATGGGTAAAAATTTTTCCGGATGAGCCAATAGAGAGCTTCGACATGATTACATTGAGTGTAAAATCACTTCTTTATCTTCTATAGTAACGGAGATATGCGAGTTTGAAATTTTATATAATGTTTTTGTAAAACGTGATTCCAAGGATGTATTACATTGTTTCAACAATGAGAGTGGTTATTTCAAATCTCCACGAAAACGACTACAATCATGCACAAATAGATTGTTTACTTTATTGTTATGATAGTTTCCATGGTAACTAAGCATGAATATTACACAAGGGTAAAGTTTTTCCGGATGAGCCAATAGAGAGCTTCGACCTGATTACATTGAGTGTAAAATCACTTCTGTATCTTCTAAAGTAACGGAGATATGCGAGTTTGAAATTTTATATAATGTTTTTGTTAGACGTGATTCCAAGGATGTATTACATTGTTTCAACAATGAGAGTGGTTATTTCAAATCTCCACGACAACGACTACAATCATGCACAAATAGATTGTTTACTTTATTGTTATGATAGTTTCCATGGTAACTAAGCATGAATATTACACATGGGTAAAAATTTTCCGGATGAGCCAATAGAGAGCTTCAACATGATTACATTGAGTGTAAAATCACTTCTTTATCTTCTATAGTAACGGAGATATGCGAGTTTGAAATTTTATATAATGTTTTTGTAAAACGTGATTCCAAGGATGTATTACATTGTTTCAACAATGAGAGTGGTTATTTCAAATCTCCACGAAAACGACTACAATCATGCACAAATAGATTGTTTACTTTATTGTTATGATAGTTTCCATGGTAACCAAGCATGAATATTACACATGGGTAAAGTTTTTCTGGATGAGCCAATAGAGAGCTTCAACATGATTACATTGAGTGTAAAATCACTTCTTTATCTTCTATAGTAACGGAGATATGCGAGTTTGAAATTTTATATAATGTTTTTGTAAAACGTGATTCCAAGGATGTATTACATTGTTTCAACAATGAGAGTGGTTATTTCAAATCTCCACGAAAACGACTACAATCATGCACAAATAGATTGTTTACTTTATTGTTATGATAGTTTCCATGGTAACTAAGCATGAATATTACACATTGGTAAAGTTTTTCCGGATGAGCCAATAGAGAGCTTCGACCTGATTACATTGAGTGTAAAATCACTTCTGTATCTTCTAAAGTAACGGAGATATGCGAGTTTGAAATTTTATATAATGTTTTTGTAAATCGTAATTCCAAGGATGTATTACATTGTTTCAACAATGAAAGTGGTTATTTAAATCTCCACGACAACGACTACAATCATGCACAAATAGATTGTTTACTTTATTGTTATGATAGTTTCCATGGTAACTAAGCATGAATATTACACATGGGTAAAAATTTTCCGGATGAGCCAATAGAGAGCTTCGACCTGATTACATTAAGTGTAAAATCACATCTGTATCTTCTATAGTAACGGAGATATGCGAGTTTGAAATTTTATATAATGTTCTTGTTAGACGTGAATCCAAGGATGTATTACATTGTTTCAACAATGAGAGTGGTTATTTCAAATCTCCACGAAAACGACTACAATCATGCACAAATAGATTGTTTACTTTATTGTTATGATAGTTTCCATGGTAACTAAGCATGAATATTACACATGGGTAAAAATTTTTCCGGATGAGCCAATAGAGAGCTTCGACATGATTACATTGAGTGTAAAATCACTTCTTTATCTTCTATAGTAACGGAGATATGCGAGTTTGAAATTTTATATAATGTTTTTGTAAATCGTAATTCCAAGGATGTATTACATTGTTTCAACAATGAAAGTGGTTATTTAAATCTCCACGACAACGACTACAATCATGCACAAATAGATTGTTTACTTTATTGTTATGATAGTTTCCATGGTAACTAAGCATGAATATTACACATGGGTAAAATTTTTTCCGGATGAGCCAATAGAGAGCTTCGACATGATTACATTGAGTGTAAAATCACTTCTTTATCTTCTATAGTAACGGAGATATGCGAGTTTGAAATTTTATATAATGTTTTTGTAAAACGTGATTCCAAGGATGTATTACATTGTTTCAACAATGAGAGTGGTTATTTCAAATCTCCACGAAAACGACTACAATCATGCACAAATAGATTGTTTACTTTATTGTTATGATAGTTTCCATGGTAACTAAGCATGAATATTACACATGGGTAACGTTTTCCCGGATGAGCCAATAGAGAGCTTCGACATGATTACATTGAGTGTAAAATCACTTCTGTATCTTCTATAGTAACGGAGATATGCGAGTTTGAAATTTTATATAATGTTTTTGTAAAACGTGATTCCAAGGATGTATTACATTGTTTCAACAATGAAAGTGGTTATTTCAAATCTCCACGACAACGACTACAATCATGCACAAATAGATTGTTTACTTTATTGTTATGATAGTTTCCATGGTAACTAAGCATGAATATTACACATGGGTAAAAATTTTCCGGATGAGCCAATAGAGAGCTTCAACATGATTACATTGAGTGTAAAATCACTTCTTTATCTTCTATAGTAACGGAGATATGCGAGTTTGAAATTTTATATAATGTTTTTGTAAAACGTGATTCCAAGGATGTATTACATTGTTTCAACAATGAGAGTGGTTATTTCAAATCTCCACGACAACGACTACAATCATGCACAAATAGATTGTTTACTTTATTGTTATGATAGTTTCCATGTTAACTAAGCATGAATATTACACATGGGTAAAGTTTTTCCTGATGAGCCAATAGAGAGCTTCGACCTGATTACATTGAGTGTAAAATCACTTCTGTATCTTCTAAAGTAACGGAGATATGCGAGTTTGAAATTTTATATAATGTTTTTGTAAAACGTGATTCCAAGGATGTATTACATTGTTTCAACAATGAGAGTGGTTATTTCAAATCTCCACGAAAACGACTACAATCATGCACAAATAGATTGTTTAATTTATTGTTATGATAGTTTCCATGGTAACTAAGCATGAATATTACACATGGGTAATTTTTTTCCCGATGAGCCAATAGAGAGCTTCGACCTGATTACATTGAGTGTAAAATCACTTCTGTATCTTCTATAGTAACGGAGATATGCGAGTTTGAAATTTTATATAATGTTTTTGTAAAACGTGATTCCAAGGATGTATTACATTGTTTCAACAATGAAAGTGGTTATTTCAAATCTCCACGACAACGACTACAATCATGCACAAATAGATTGTTTACCTTAATGTTATGATAGTTTCCATGGTAACTAAGCATGAATATTACACATGGGTAAAGTTTTTCCGGATGAGCCAATAGAGAGCTTCGACCTGATTACATTGAGTGTAAAATCACTTCTGTATCTTCTATTGTAACGGAGATATGCGAGTTTGAAATTTTATATAATGTTTTTGTAAAACGTGATTCCAAGGATGTATTACATTGTTTCAACAATGAAAGTGGTTATTTCAAATCTCCACGACAACGACTAAAATCATGCACAAATAGATTGTTTACTTTATTGTTATGATAGTTTCCATGGTAACTAAGCATGAATATTACACATGGGTAAAATTTTTACGCATGAGCCAATAGAGAGCTTCGACCTGATTACATTAAGTGTAAAATCACATCTGTATCTTCTATAGTAACGGAGATATGCGAGTTTGAAATTTTATATAATGTTTTTGTAAAACGTGATTCCAAGGATGTATTACATTGTTTCAACAATGAAAGTGGTTATTTCAAATCTCCACGACAACGACTACAATCATGCACAAATAGATTGTTTACTTTATAGTTATGATAGTTTCCATGGTAACTAAGCATGAATATTACACATGGGTAAAAATTTTCCGGATGAGCCAATAGAGAGCTTCGACATGATTACATTGAGTGTAAAATCACTTCTTTATCTTCTATAGTAACGGAGATATGCGAGTTTGAAATTTTATATAATGTTTTTGTAAAACGTGATTCCAAGGATGTATTACATTGTTTCAACAATGAGAGTGGTTATTTCAAATCTCCACGAAAACGACTACAATCATGCACAAATAGATTGTTTACTTTATTGTTATGATAGTTTCCATGGTAACTAAGCATGAATATTACACATGGGTAAAGTTTTTCCGGATGAGCCAATAGAGAGCTTCGACCTGATTACATTGAGTGTAAAATCACTTCTGTATCTTCTAAAGTAACGGAGATATGCGAGTTTGAAATTTTATATAATGTTTTTGTAAATCGTAATTCCAAGGATGTATTACATTGTTTCAACAATGAAAGTGGTTATTTAAATCTCCACGACAACGACTACAATCATGCACAAATAGATTGTTTACTTTATTGTTATGATAGTTTCCATGGTAACTAAGCATGAATATTACACATGGGTAAAATTTTTTCCGGATGAGCCAATAGAGAGCTTCGACATGATTACATTGAGTGTAAAATCACTTCTTTATCTTCTATAGTAACGGAGATATGCGAGTTTGAAATTTTATATAATGTTTTTGTAAAACGTGATTCCAAGGATGTATTACATTGTTTCAACAATGAGAGTGGTTATTTCAAATCTCCACGAAAACGACTACAATCATGCACAAATAGATTGTTTACTTTATTGTTATGATAGTTTCCATGGTAACTAAGCATGAATATTACACATGGGTAAAGTTTTCCCGGATGAGCCAATAGAGAGCTTCGACATGATTACATTGAGTGTAAAATCACTTCTGTATCTTCTAAAGTAACGGAGATATGCGAGTTTGAAATTTTATATAATGTTTTTGTTAGACGTGATTCCAAGGATGTATTACATTGTTTCAACAATGAGAGTGGTTATTTCAAATCTCCACGACAACGACTACAATCATGCACAAATAGATTGTTTACTTTATTGTTATGATAGTTTCCATGGTAACTAAGCATGAATATTACACATGGGTAAAAATTTTCCGGATGAGCCAATAGAGAGCTTCAACATGATTACATTGAGTGTAAAATCACTTCTTTATCTTCTATAGTAACGGAGATATGCGAGTTTGAAATTTTATATAATGTTTTTGTAAAACGTGATTCCAAGGATGTATTACATTGTTTCAACAATGAGAGTGGTTATTTCAAATCTCCACGAAAACGACTACAATCATGCACAAATAGATTGTTTACTTTATTGTTATGATAGTTTCCATGATAACCAAGCATGAATATTACACAAGGGTAAAGTTTTTCCGGATGAGCCAATAGAGAGCTTCGACCTGATTACATTGAGTGTAAAATCACTTCTGTATCTTCTAAAGTAACGGAGATATGCGAGTTTGAAATTTTATATAATGTTTTTGTTAGACGTGATTCCAAGGATGTATTACATTGTTTCAACAATGAGAGTGGTTATTTCAAATCTCCACGACAACGACTACAATCATGCACAAATAGATTGTTTACTTTATTGTTATGATAGTTTCCATGGTAACTAAGCATGAATATTACACATGGGTAAAATTTTTTCCGGATGAGCCAATAGAGAGCTTCGACATGATTACATTGAGTGTAAAATCACTTCTTTATCTTCTATAGTAACGGAGATATGCGAGTTTGAAATTTTATATAATGTTTTTGTAAAACGTGATTCCAAGGATGTATTACATTGTTTCAACAATGAGAGTGGTTATTTCAAATCTCCACGAAAACGACTACAATCATGCACAAATAGATTGTTTACTTTAGTGTTATGATAGTTTCCATGGTAACTAAGCATGAATATTACACATGGGTAAAGTTTTCCCGGATGAGCCAATAGAGAGCTTCGACATGATTACATTGAGTGTAAAATCACTTCTGTATCTTCTATAGTAACGGAGATATGCGAGTTTGAAATTTTATATAATGTTTTTGTAAAACGTGATTCCAAGGATGTATTACATTGTTTCAACAATGAAAGTGGTTATTTCAAATCTCCACGACAACGACTACAATCATGCACAAATAGATTGTTTACTTTATTGTTATGATAGTTTCCATGGTAACTAAGCATGAATATTACACATGGGTAAAAATTTTCCGGATGAGCCAATAGAGAGCTTCAACATGATTACATTGAGTGTAAAATCACTTCTTTATCTTCTATAGTAACGGAGATATGCGAGTTTGAAATTTTATATAATGTTTTTGTAAAACGTGATTCCAAGGATGTATTACATTGTTTCAACAATGAGAGTGGTTATTTCAAATCTCCACGACAACGACTACAATCATGCACAAATAGATTGTTTACTTTATTGTTATGATAGTTTCCATGGTAACTAAGCATGAATATTACACATGGGTAAAGTTTTTCCGGATGAGCCAATAGAGAGCTTCGACCTGATTACATTGAGTGTAAAATCACTTCTGTATCTTCTAAAGTAACGGAGATATGCGAGTTTGAAATTTTATATAATGTTTTTGTAAATCGTAATTCCAAGGATGTATTACATTGTTTCAACAATGAAAGTGGTTATTTAAATCTCCACGACAACGACTACAATCATGCACAAATAGATTGTTTACTTTATTGTTAAATAGTTTCCATGGTAACTAAGCATGAATATTACACATGGGTAAAAATTTTTCCGGATGAGCCAATAGAGAGCTTCGACATGATTACATTGAGTGTAAAATCACTTCTTTATCTTCTATAGTAACGGAGATATGCGAGTTTGAAATTTTATATAATGTTTTTGTAAAACGTGATTCCAAGGATGTATTACATTGTTTCAACAATGAGAGTGGTTATTTCAAATCTCCACGAAAACGACTACAATCATGCACAAATAGATTGTTTACTTTATTGTTATGATAGTTTCCATGGTAACTAAGCATGAATATTACACAAGGGTAAAGTTTTTCCGGATGAGCCAATAGAGAGCTTCGACCTGATTACATTGAGTGTAAAATCACTTCTGTATCTTCTAAAGTAACGGAGATATGCGAGTTTGAAATTTTATATAATGTTTTTGTTAGACGTGATTCCAAGGATGTATTACATTGTTTCAACAATGAGAGTGGTTATTTCAAATCTCCACGACAACGACTACAATCATGCACAAATAGATTGTTTACTTTATTGTTATGATAGTTTCCATGGTAACTAAGCATGAATATTACACATGGGTAAAAATTTTCCGGATGAGCCAATAGAGAGCTTCAACATGATTACATTGAGTGTAAAATCACTTCTTTATCTTCTATAGTAACGGAGATATGCGAGTTTGAAATTTTATATAATGTTTTTGTAAAACGTGATTCCAAGGATGTATTACATTGTTTCAACAATGAGAGTGGTTATTTCAAATCTCCACGAAAACGACTACAATCATGCACAAATAGATTGTTTACTTTATTGTTATGATAGTTTCCATGGTAACCAAGCATGAATATTACACATGGGTAAAGTTTTTCTGGATGAGCCAATAGAGAGCTTCAACATGATTACATTGAGTGTAAAATCACTTCTTTATCTTCTATAGTAACGGAGATATGCGAGTTTGAAATTTTATATAATGTTTTTGTAAAACGTGATTCCAAGGATGTATTACATTGTTTCAACAATGAGAGTGGTTATTTCAAATCTCCACGAAAACGACTACAATCATGCACAAATAGATTGTTTACTTTATTGTTATGATAGTTTCCATGGTAACTAAGCATGAATATTACACATTGGTAAAGTTTTTCCGGATGAGCCAATAGAGAGCTTCGACCTGATTACATTGAGTGTAAAATCACTTCTGTATCTTCTAAAGTAACGGAGATATGCGAGTTTGAAATTTTATATAATGTTTTTGTAAATCGTAATTCCAAGGATGTATTACATTGTTTCAACAATGAAAGTGGTTATTTAAATCTCCACGACAACGACTACAATCATGCACAAATAGATTGTTTACTTTATTGTTATGATAGTTTCCATGGTAACTAAGCATGAATATTACACATGGGTAAAAATTTTCCGGATGAGCCAATAGAGAGCTTCGACCTGATTACATTAAGTGTAAAATCACATCTGTATCTTCTATAGTAACGGAGATATGCGAGTTTGAAATTTTATATAATGTTCTTGTTAGACGTGAATCCAAGGATGTATTACATTGTTTCAACAATGAGAGTGGTTATTTCAAATCTCCACGAAAACGACTACAATCATGCACAAATAGATTGTTTACTTTATTGTTATGATAGTTTCCATGGTAACTAAGCATGAATATTACACATGGGTAAAAATTTTTCCGGATGAGCCAATAGAGAGCTTCGACATGATTACATTGAGTGTAAAATCACTTCTTTATCTTCTATAGTAACGGAGATATGCGAGTTTGAAATTTTATATAATGTTTTTGTAAATCGTAATTCCAAGGATGTATTACATTGTTTCAACAATGAAAGTGGTTATTTAAATCTCCACGACAACGACTACAATCATGCACAAATAGATTGTTTACTTTATTGTTATGATAGTTTCCATGGTAACTAAGCATGAATATTACACATGGGTAAAATTTTTTCCGGATGAGCCAATAGAGAGCTTCGACATGATTACATTGAGTGTAAAATCACTTCTTTATCTTCTATAGTAACGGAGATATGCGAGTTTGAAATTTTATATAATGTTTTTGTAAAACGTGATTCCAAGGATGTATTACATTGTTTCAACAATGAGAGTGGTTATTTCAAATCTCCACGAAAACGACTACAATCATGCACAAATAGATTGTTTACTTTATTGTTATGATAGTTTCCATGGTAACTAAGCATGAATATTACACATGGGTAACGTTTTCCCGGATGAGCCAATAGAGAGCTTCGACATGATTACATTGAGTGTAAAATCACTTCTGTATCTTCTATAGTAACGGAGATATGCGAGTTTGAAATTTTATATAATGTTTTTGTAAAACGTGATTCCAAGGATGTATTACATTGTTTCAACAATGAAAGTGGTTATTTCAAATCTCCACGACAACGACTACAATCATGCACAAATAGATTGTTTACTTTATTGTTATGATAGTTTCCATGGTAACTAAGCATGAATATTACACATGGGTAAAAATTTTCCGGATGAGCCAATAGAGAGCTTCAACATGATTACATTGAGTGTAAAATCACTTCTTTATCTTCTATAGTAACGGAGATATGCGAGTTTGAAATTTTATATAATGTTTTTGTAAAACGTGATTCCAAGGATGTATTACATTGTTTCAACAATGAGAGTGGTTATTTCAAATCTCCACGACAACGACTACAATCATGCACAAATAGATTGTTTACTTTATTGTTATGATAGTTTCCATGTTAACTAAGCATGAATATTACACATGGGTAAAGTTTTTCCTGATGAGCCAATAGAGAGCTTCGACCTGATTACATTGAGTGTAAAATCACTTCTGTATCTTCTAAAGTAACGGAGATATGCGAGTTTGAAATTTTATATAATGTTTTTGTAAAACGTGATTCCAAGGATGTATTACATTGTTTCAACAATGAGAGTGGTTATTTCAAATCTCCACGAAAACGACTACAATCATGCACAAATAGATTGTTTAATTTATTGTTATGATAGTTTCCATGGTAACTAAGCATGAATATTACACATGGGTAATTTTTTTCCCGATGAGCCAATAGAGAGCTTCGACCGGATTACATTGAGTGTAAAATCACTTCTGTATCTTCTATAGTAACGGAGATATGCGAGTTTGAAATTTTATATAATGTTTTTGTAAAACGTGATTCCAAGGATGTATTACATTGTTTCAACAATGAAAGTGGTTATTTCAAATCTCCACGACAACGACTACAATCATGCACAAATAGATTGTTTACCTTATTGTTATGATAGTTTCCATGGTAACTAAGCATGAATATTACACATGGGTAAAGTTTTTCCGGATGAGCCAATAGAGAGCTTCGACCTGATTACATTGAGTGTAAAATCACTTCTGTATCTTCTATTGTAACGGAGATATGCGAGTTTGAAATTTTATATAATGTTTTTGTAAAACGTGATTCCAAGGATGTATTACATTGTTTCAACAATGAAAGTGGTTATTTCAAATCTCCACGACAACGACTAAAATCATGCACAAATAGATTGTTTACTTTATTGTTATGATAGTTTCCATGGTAACTAAGCATGAATATTACACATGGGTAAAATTTTTCCGCATGAGCCAATAGAGAGCTTCGACCTGATTACATTAAGTGTAAAATCACATCTGTATCTTCTATAGTAACGGAGATATGCGAGTTTGAAATTTTATATAATGTTTTTGTAAAACGTGATTCCAAGGATGTATTACATTGTTTCAACAATGAAAGTGGTTATTTCAAATCTCCACGACAACGACTACAATCATGCACAAATAGATTGTTTACTTTATAGTTATGATAGTTTCCATGGTAACTAAGCATGAATATTACACATGGGTAAAAATTTTCCGGATGAGCCAATAGAGAGCTTCGACATGATTACATTGAGTGTAAAATCACTTCTTTATCTTCTATAGTAACGGAGATATGCGAGTTTGAAATTTTATATAATGTTTTTGTAAAACGTGATTCCAAGGATGTATTACATTGTTTCAACAATGAGAGTGGTTATTTCAAATCTCCACGAAAACGACTACAATCATGCACAAATAGATTGTTTACTTTATTGTTATGATAGTTTCCATGGTAACTAAGCATGAATATTACACATGGGTAAAGTTTTTCCGGATGAGCCAATAGAGAGCTTCGACCTGATTACATTGAGTGTAAAATCACTTCTGTATCTTCTAAAGTAACGGAGATATGCGAGTTTGAAATTTTATATAATGTTTTTGTAAATCGTAATTCCAAGGATGTATTACATTGTTTCAACAATGAAAGTGGTTATTTAAATCTCCACGACAACGACTACAATCATGCACAAATAGATTGTTTACTTTATTGTTATGATAGTTTCCATGGTAACTAAGCATGAATATTACACATGGGTAAAATTTTTTCCGGATGAGCCAATAGAGAGCTTCGACATGATTACATTGAGTGTAAAATCACTTCTTTATCTTCTATAGTAACGGAGATATGCGAGTTTGAAATTTTATATAATGTTTTTGTAAAACGTGATTCCAAGGATGTATTACATTGTTTCAACAATGAGAGTGGTTATTTCAAATCTCCACGAAAACGACTACAATCATGCACAAATAGATTGTTTACTTTATTGTTATGATAGTTTCCATGGTAACTAAGCATGAATATTACACATGGGTAAAGTTTTCCCGGATGAGCCAATAGAGAGCTTCGACATGATTACATTGAGTGTAAAATCACTTCTGTATCTTCTAAAGTAACGGAGATATGCGAGTTTGAAATTTTATATAATGTTTTTGTTAGACGTGATTCCAAGGATGTATTACATTGTTTCAACAATGAGAGTGGTTATTTCAAATCTCCACGACAACGACTACAATCATGCACAAATAGATTGTTTACTTTATTGTTATGATAGTTTCCATGGTAACTAAGCATGAATATTACACATGGGTAAAAATTTTCCGGATGAGCCAATAGAGAGCTTCAACATGATTACATTGAGTGTAAAATCACTTCTTTATCTTCTATAGTAACGGAGATATGCGAGTTTGAAATTTTATATAATGTTTTTGTAAAACGTGATTCCAAGGATGTATTACATTGTTTCAACAATGAGAGTGGTTATTTCAAATCTCCACGAAAACGACTACAATCATGCACAAATAGATTGTTTACTTTATTGTTATGATAGTTTCCATGATAACCAAGCATGAATATTACACATGGGTAAAGTTTTTCTGGATGAGCCAATAGAGAGCTTCAACATGATTACATTGAGTGTAAAATCACTTCTTTATCTTCTATAGTAACGGAGATATGCGAGTTTGAAATTTTATATAATGTTTTTGTAAAACGTGATTCCAAGGATGTATTACATTGTTTCAACAATGAGAGTGGTTATTTCAAATCTCCACGAAAACGACTACAATCATGCACAAATAGATTGTTTACTTTATTGTTATGATAGTTTCCATGGTAACTAAGCATGAATATTACACATGGGTAAAAATTTTCCGGATGAGCCAATAGAGAGCTTCAACATGATTACATTGAGTGTAAAATCACTTCTTTATCTTCTATAGTAACGGAGATATGCGAGTTTGAAATTTTATATAATGTTTTTGTAAAACGTGATTCCAAGGATGTATTACATTGTTTCAACAATGAGAGTGGTTATTTCAAATCTCCACGACAACGACTACAATCATGCACAAATAGATTGTTTACTTTATTGTTATGATAGTTTCCATGGTAACTAAGCATGAATATTACACATGGGTAAAGTTTTTCCGGATGAGCCAATAGAGAGCTTCGACCTGATTACATTGAGTGTAAAATCACTTCTGTATCTTCTAAAGTAACGGAGATATGCGAGTTTGAAATTTTATATAATGTTTTTGTAAATCGTAATTCCAAGGATGTATTACATTGTTTCAACAATGAAAGTGGTTATTTAAATCTCCACGACAACGACTACAATCATGCACAAATAGATTGTTTACTTTATTGTTAAATAGTTTCCATGGTAACTAAGCATGAATATTACACATGGGTAAAAATTTTTCCGGATGAGCCAATAGAGAGCTTCGACATGATTACATTGAGTGTAAAATCACTTCTTTATCTTCTATAGTAACGGAGATATGCGAGTTTGAAATTTTATATAATGTTTTTGTAAAACGTGATTCCAAGGATGTATTACATTGTTTCAACAATGAGAGTGGTTATTTCAAATCTCCACGAAAACGACTACAATCATGCACAAATAGATTGTTTACTTTATTGTTATGATAGTTTCCATGGTAACTAAGCATGAATATTACACAAGGGTAAAGTTTTTCCGGATGAGCCAATAGAGAGCTTCGACCTGATTACATTGAGTGTAAAATCACTTCTGTATCTTCTAAAGTAACGGAGATATGCGAGTTTGAAATTTTATATAATGTTTTTGTTAGACGTGATTCCAAGGATGTATTACATTGTTTCAACAATGAGAGTGGTTATTTCAAATCTCCACGACAACGACTACAATCATGCACAAATAGATTGTTTACTTTATTGTTATGATAGTTTCCATGGTAACTAAGCATGAATATTACACATGGGTAATTTTTTTCCGGATGAGCCAATAGAGAGCTTCGACATGATTACATTGAGTGTAAAATCACTTCTGTATCTTCTATAGTAACGGAGATATGCGAGTTTGAAATTTTATATAATGTTTTTGTAAAACGTGATTCCAAGGATGTATTACATTGTTTCAACAATGAAAGTGGTTATTTCAAATCTCCACGACAACGACTACAATCATGCACAAATAGATTGTTTACTTTATTGTTATGATAGTTTCCATGGTAACTAAGCATGAATATTACACATGGGTAAAAATTTTCCGGATGAGCCAATAGAGAGCTTCAACATGATTACATTGAGTGTAAAATCACTTCTTTATCTTCTATAGTAACGGAGATATGCGAGTTTGAAATTTTATATAATGTTTTTGTAAAACGTGATTCCAAGGATGTATTACATTGTTTCAACAATGAGAGTGGTTATTTCAAATCTCCACGAAAACGACTACAATCATGCACAAATAGATTGTTTACTTTATTGTTATGATAGTTTCCATGGTAACTAAGCATGAATATTACACATGGGTAATTTTTTTCCGGATGAGCCAATAGAGAGCTTCGACATGATTACATTGAGTGTAAAATCACTTCTGTATCTTCTAAAGTAACGGAGATATGCGAGTTTGAAATTTTTTATAATGTTTTTGTAAATCGTAATTCCAAGGATGTATTACATTGTTTCAACAATGAAAGTGGTTATTTAAATCTCCACGACAACGACTACAATCATGCACCAATAGATTGTTTACTTTATTGTTATGATAGTTTCCATGGTAACTAAGCATGAATATTACACATGGGTAAAGTTTTTCCGGATGAGCCAATAGAGAGCTTCGACCTGATTACATTGAGTGTAAAATCACTTCTGTATCTTCTAAAGTAACGGAGATATGCGAGTTTGAAATTTTATATAATGTTTTTGTAAATCGTAATTCCAAGGATGTATTACATTGTTTCAACAATGAAAGTGGTTATTTAAATCTCCACGACAACGACTACAATCATGCACAAATAGATTGTTTACTTTATTGTTATGATAGTTTCCATGGTAACTAAGCATGAATATTACACATGGGTAAAATTTTTTCCGGATGAGCCAATAGAGAGCTTCGACATGATTACATTGAGTGTAAAATCACTTCTTTATCTTCTATAGTAACGGAGATATGCGAGTTTGAAATTTTATATAATGTTTTTGTAAAACGTGATTCCAAGGATGTATTACATTGTTTCAACAATGAGAGTGGTTATTTCAAATCTCCACGAAAACGACTACAATCATGCACAAATAGATTGTTTACTTTATTGTTATGATAGTTTCCATGGTAACTAAGCATGAATATTACACATGGGTAAAGTTTTCCCGGATGAGCCAATAGAGAGCTTCGACATGATTACATTGAGTGTAAAATCACTTCTGTATCTTCTATAGTAACGGAGATATGCGAGTTTGAAATTTTATATAATGTTTTTGTAAAACGTGATTCCAAGGATGTATTACATTGTTTCAACAATGAAAGTGGTTATTTCAAATCTCCACGACAACGACTACAATCATGCACAAATAGATTGTTTACTTTATTGTTATGATAGTTTCCATGGTAACTAAGCACGAATATTACATATGGGTAAAGTTTTTCCGGATGAGCCAATAGAGAGCTTCGACCTGATTACATTGAGTGTAAAATCACTTCTGTATCATCTAAAGTAACGGAGATATGCGAGTTTGAAATTTTATATAATGTTTTTGTAAAACGTGATTCCAAGGATGTATTACATTGTTTCAACAATGAAAGTGGTTATTTCAAATCTCCACGACAACGACTACAATCATGCACAAATAGATTGTTTACTTTATTGTTATGATAGTTTCCATGGTAACTAAGCATGAATATTACACATGGGTAATTTTTTTCCGGATGAGCCAATAGAGAGCTTCGACATGATTACATTGAGTGTAAAATCACTTCTGTATCTTCTATAGTAACGGAGATATGCGAGTTTGAAATTTTATATAATGTTTTTGTAAAACGTGATTCCAAGGATGTATTACATTGTTTCAACAATGAAAGTGGTTATTTCAAATCTCCACGACAACGACTACAATCATGCACAAATAGATTGTTTACTTTATTGTTATGATAGTTTCCATGGTAACTAAGCATGAATATTACACATGGGTAAAAATTTTCCGGATGAGCCAATAGAGAGCTTCAACATGATTACATTGAGTGTAAAATCACTTCTTTATCTTCTATAGTAACGGAGATATGCGAGTTTGAAATTTTATATAATGTTTTGTAAAACGTGATTCCAAGGATGTATTACATTGTTTCAACAATGAGAGTGGTTATTTCAAATCTCCACGAAAACGACTACAATCATGCACAAATAGATTGTTTACTTTATTGTTATGATAGTTTCCATGGTAACTAAGCATGAATATTACACATGGGTAAAGTTTTTCCGGATGAGCCAATAGAGAGCTTCAACATGATTACATTGAGTGTAAAATCACTTCTTTATCTTCTATAGTAACGGAGATATGCGAGTTTGAAATTTTATATAATGTTTTTGTAAAACGTGATTCCAAGGATGTATTACATTGTTTCAACAATGAGAGTGGTTATTTCAAATCTCCACGAAAACGACTACAATCATGCACAAATAGATTGTTTACTTTATTGTTATGATAGTTTCCATGGTAACTAAGCATGAATATTACACATTGGTAAAGTTTTTCCGGATGAGCCAATAGAGAGCTTCGACCTGATTACATTGAGTGTAAAATCACTTCTGTATCTTCTAAAGTAACGGAGATATGCGAGTTTGAAATTTTATATAATGTTTTTGTAAATCGTAATTCCAAGGATGTATTACATTGTTTCAACAATGAAAGTGGTTATTTAAATCTCCACGACAACGACTACAATCATGCACAAATAGATTGTTTACTTTATTGTTATGATAGTTTCCATGGTAACTAAGCATGAATATTACACATGGGTAAAAATTTTCCGGATGAGCCAATAGAGAGCTTCGACCTGATTACATTAAGTGTAAAATCACATCTGTATCTTCTATAGTAACGGAGATATGCGAGTTTGAAATTTTATATAATGTTCTTGTTAGACGTGAATCCAAGGATGTATTACATTGTTTCAACAATGAGAGTGGTTATTTCAAATCTCCACGAAAACGACTACAATCATGCACAAATAGATTGTTTACTTTATTGTTATGATAGTTTCCATGGTAACTAAGCATGAATATTACACATGGGTAAAATTTTTTCCGGATGAGCCAATAGAGAGCTTCGACATGATTACATTGAGTGTAAAATCACTTCTTTATCTTCTATAGTAACGGAGATATGCGAGTTTGAAATTTTATATAATGTTTTTGTAAAACGTGATTCCAAGGATGTATTACATTGTTTCAACAATGAGAGTGGTTATTTCAAATCTCCACGAAAACGACTACAATCATGCACCAATAGATTGTTTACTTTATTGTTATGATAGTTTCCATGGTAACTAAGCATGAATATTACACATGGGTAAAGTTTTTCCGGATGAGCCAATAGAGAGCTTCGACCTGATTACATTGAGTGTAAAATCACTTCTGTATCTTCTAAAGTAACGGAGATATGCGAGTTTGAAATTTTATATAATGTTTTTGTAAATCGTAATTCCAAGGATGTATTACATTGTTTCAACAATGAAAGTGGTTATTTAAATCTCCACGAAAACGACTACAATCATGCACAAATAGATTGTTTACTTTATTGTTATGATAGTTTCCATGGTAACTAAGCATGAATATTACACATGGGTAAAATTTTTTCCGGATGAGCCAATAGAGAGCTTCGACATGATTACATTGAGTGTAAAATCACTTCTTTATCTTCTATAGTAACGGAGATATGCGAGTTTGAAATTTTATATAATGTTTTTGTAAAACGTGATTCCAAGGATGTATTACATTGTTTCAACAATGAGAGTGGTTATTTCAAATCTCCACGAAAACGACTACAATCATGCACAAATAGATTGTTTACTTTATTCTTATGATAGTTTCCATGGTAACTAAGCATGAATATTACACATGGGTAAAGTTTTCCCGGATGAGCCAATAGAGAGCTTCGACATGATTACATTGAGTGTAAAATCACTTCTGTATCTTCTATAGTAACGGAGATATGCGAGTTTGAAATTTTATATAATGTTTTTGTAAAACGTGATTCCAAGGATGTATTACATTGTTTCAACAATGAAAGTGGTTATTTCAAATCTCCACGACAACGACTACAATCATGCACAAATAGATTGTTTACTTTATTGTTATGATAGTTTCCATGGTAACTAAGCACGAATATTACACATGGGTAAAGTTTTTCCGGATGAGCCAATAGAGAGCTTCGACCTGATTACATTGAGTGTAAAATCACTTCTGTATCATCTAAAGTAACGGAGATATGCGAGTTTGAAATTTTATATAATGTTTTTGTAAAACGTGATTCCAAGGATGTATTACATTGTTTCAACAATGAAAGTGGTTATTTCAAATCTCCACGACAACGACTACAATCATGCACAAATAGATTGTTTACTTTATTGTTATGATAGTTTCCATGGTAACTAAGCATGAATATTACACATGGGTAATTTTTTTCCGGATGAGCCAATAGAGAGCTTCGACATGATTACATTGAGTGTAAAATCTCTTCTGTATCTTCTATAGTAACGGAGATATGCGAGTTTGAAATTTTATATAATGTTTTTGTAAAACGTGATTCCAAGGATGTATTACATTGTTTCAACAATGAAAGTGGTTATTTCAAATCTCCACGACAACGACTACAATCATGCACAAATAGATTGTTTACTTTATTGTTATGATAGTTTCCATGGTAACTAAGCATGAATATTACACATGGGTAAAAATTTTCCGGATGAGCCAATAGAGAGCTTCAACATGATTACATTGAGTGTAAAATCACTTCTTTATCTTCTATAGTAACGGAGATATGCGAGTTTGAAATTTTATATAATGTTTTTGTAAAACGTGATTCCAAGGATGTATTACATTGTTTCAACAATGAGAGTGGTTATTTCAAATCTCCACGAAAACGACTACAATCATGCACAAATAGATTGTTTACTTTATTGTTATGATAGTTTCCATGGTAACTAAGCATGAATATTACACATGGGTAAAGTTTTTCCGGATGAGCCAATAGAGAGCTTCAACATGATTACATTGAGTGTAAAATCACTTCTTTATCTTCTATAGTAACGGAGATATGCGAGTTTGAAATTTTATATAATGTTTTTGTAAAACGTGATTCCAAGGATGTATTACATTGTTTCAACAATGAGAGTGGTTATTTCAAATCTCCACGAAAACGACTACAATCATGCACAAATAGATTGTTTACTTTATTGTTATGATAGTTTCCATGGTAACTAAGCATGAATATTACACATTGGTAAAGTTTTTCCGGATGAGCCAATAGAGAGCTTCGACCTGATTACATTGAGTGTAAAATCACTTCTGTATCTTCTAAAGTAACGGAGATATGCGAGTTTGAAATTTTATATAATGTTTTTGTAAATCGTAATTCCAAGGATGTATTACATTGTTTCAACAATGAAAGTGGTTATTTAAATCTCCACGACACCGACTACAATCATGCACAAATAGATTGTTTACTTTATTGTTATGATAGTTTCCATGGTAACTAAGCATGAATATTACACATGGGTAAAAATTTTCCGGATGAGCCAATAGAGAGCTTCGACCTGATTACATTAAGTGTAAAATCACATCTGTATCTTCTATAGTAACGGAGATATGCGAGTTTGAAATTTTATATAATGTTCTTGTTAGACGTGAATCCAAGGATGTATTACATTGTTTCAACAATGAGAGTGGTTATTTCAAATCTCCACGAAAACGACTACAATCATGCACAAATAGATTGTTTACTTTATTGTTATGATAGTTTCCATGGTAACTAAGCCTGAATATTACACATGGGTAAAAATTTTTCCGGATGAGCCAATAGAGAGCTTCGACATGATTACATTGAGTGTAAAATCACTTCTTTATCTTCTATAGTAACGGAGATATGCGAGTTTGAAATTTTATATAATGTTTTTGTAAAACGTGATTCCAAGGATGTATTACATTGTTTCAACAATGAGAGTGGTTATTTCAAATCTCCACGAAAACGACTACAATCATGCACAAATAGATTGTTTACTTTATTGTTATGATAGTTTCCATGGTAACTAAGCATGAATATTACACATGGGTAATTTTTTTCCGGATGAGCCAATAGAGAGCTTCGACATGATTACATTGAGTGTAAAATCACTTCTGTATCTTCTATAGTAACGGAGATATGCGAGTTTGAAATTTTATATAATGTTTTTGTAAAACGTGATTCCAAGGATGTATTACATTGTTTCAACAATGAAAGTGGTTATTTCAAATCTCCACGACAACGACTACAATCATGCACAAAGAGATTGTTTACTTTATTGTTATGATAGTTTCCATGGTAACTAAGCATGAATATTACACATGGGTAATTTTTTTCCGGATGAGCCAATAGAGAGCTTCGACATGATTACATTGAGTGTAAAATCACTTCTGTATCTTCTATAGTAACGGAGATATGCAAGTTTGAAATTTTATATAATGTTTTTGTAAAACGTGATTCCAAGGATGTATTACATTGTTTCAACAATGAGAGTGGTTATTTCAAATCTCCACGAAAACGACTACAATCATGCACAAATAGATTGTTTACTTTATTGTTATGATAGTTTCCATGGTAACTAAGCATGCATATTACACATGGGTAAAGTTTTCCCGGATGAGCCAATAGAGAGCTTCGACATGATTACATTGAGTGTAAAATCACTTCTGTATCTTCTATAGTAACGGAGATATGCGAGTTTGAAATTTTATATAATGTTTTTGTAAAACGTGATTCCAAGGATGTATTACATTGTTTCAACAATGAAAGTGGTTATTTCAAATCTCCACGACAACGACTACAATCATGCACAAATAGATTGTTTACTTTATTGTTATGATAGTTTCCATGGTAACTAAGCATGAATATTACACATGGGTAAAAATTTTCCGGATGAGCCAATAGAGAGCTTCAACATGATTACATTGAGTGTAAAATCACTTCTTTATCTTCTATAGTAACGGAGATATGCGAGTTTGAAATTTTATATAATGTTTTTGTAAAACGTGATTCCAAGGATGTATTACATTGTTTCAACAATGAGAGTGGTTATTTCAAATCTCCACGACAACGACTACAATCATGCACAAATAGATTGTTTACTTTATTGTTATGATAGTTTCCATGGTAACTAAGCATGAATATTACACATGGGTAAAGTTTTTCCGGATGAGCCAATAGAGAGCTTCGACCTGATTACATTGAGTGTAAAATCACTTCTGTATCTTCTAAAGTAACGGAGATATGCGAGTTTGAAATTTTATATAATGTTTTTGTAAATCGTAATTCCAAGGATGTATTACATTGTTTCAACAATGAAAGTGGTTATTTAAATCTCCACGACAACGACTACAATCATGCACAAATAGATTGTTTACTTTATTGTTATGATAGTTTCCATGGTAACTAAGCATGAATATTACACATGGGTAAAAATTTTTCCGGATGAGCCAATAGAGAGCTTCGACATGATTACATTGAGTGTAAAATCACTTCTTTATCTTCTATAGTAACGGAGATATGCGAGTTTGAAATTTTATATAATGTTTTTGTAAAACGTGATTCCAAGGATGTATTACATTGTTTCAACAATGAGAGTGGTTATTTCAAATCTCCACGAAAACGACTACAATCATGCACAAATAGATTGTTTACTTTATTGTTATGATAGTTTCCATGGTAACTAAGCATGAATATTACACAAGGGTAAAGTTTTTCCGGATGAGCCAATAGAGAGCTTCGACCTGATTACATTGAGTGTAAAATCACTTCTGTATCTTCTAAAGTAACGGAGATATGCGAGTTTGAAATTTTATATAATGTTTTTGTAAAACGTGATTCCAAGGATGTATTACATTGTTTCAACAATGAGAGTGGTTATTTCAAATCTCCACGACAACGACTACAATCATGCACAAATAGATTGTTTACTTTATTGTTATGATAGTTTCCATGGTAACTAAGCATGAATATTACACATGGGTAATTTTTTTCCGGATGAGCCAATAGAGAGCTTCGACATGATTACATTGAATGTAAAATCACTTCTGTATCTTCTATAGTAACGGAGATATGCGAGTTTGAAATTTTATATAATGTTTTTGTAAAACGTGATTCCAAGGATGTATTACATTGTTTCAACAATGAAAGTGGTTATTTCAAATCTCCACGAAAACGTCTACAATCATGCACAAATAGATTGTTTACTTTATTGTTATGATAGTTTCCATGGTAACTAAGCATGAATATTACACATGGGTAATTTTTTTCCGGATGAGCCAATAGAGAGCTTCGACATGATTACATTGAGTGTAAAATCACTTCTGTATCTTCTAAAGTAACGGAGATATGCGAGTTTGAAATTTTTTATAATGTTTTTGTAAATCGTTATTCCAAGGATGTATTACATTGTTTCAACAATGAAAGTGGTTATTTAAATCTCCACGACAACGACTACAATCATGCACCAATAGATTGTTTACTTTATTGTTATGATAGTTTCCATGGTAACTAAGCATGAATATTACACATGGGTAAAGTTTTTCCGGATGAGCCAATAGAGAGCTTCGACCTGATTACATTGAGTGTAAAATCACTTCTGTATCTTCTAAAGTAACGGAGATATGCGAGTTTGAAATTTTATATAATGTTTTTGTAAATCGTCATTCCAAGGATGTATTACATTGTTTCAACAATGAAAGTGGTTATTTAAATCTCCACGACAACGACTACAATCATGCACAAATAGATTGTTTACTTTATTGTTATGATAGTTTCCATGGTAACTAAGCATGAATATTACACATGGGTAAAATTTTTTCCGGATGAGCCAATAGAGAGCTTCGACATGATTACATTGAGTGTAAAATCACTTCTTTATCTTCTATAGTAACGGAGATATGCGAGTTTGAAATTTTATATAATGTTTTTGTAAAACGTGATTCCAAGGATGTATTACATTGTTTCAACAATGAGAGTGGTTATTTCAAATCTCCACGAAAACGACTACAATCATGCACAAATAGATTGTTTACTTTATTGTTATGATAGTTTCCATGGTAACTAAGCATGAATATTACACATGGGTAAAGTTTTCCCGGATGAGCCAATAGAGAGCTTCGACATGATTACATTGAGTGTAAAATCACTTCTGTATCTTCTATAGTAACGGAGATATGCGAGTTTGAAATTTTATATAATGTTTTTGTAAAACGTGATTCCAAGGATGTATTACATTGTTTCAACAATGAAAGTGGTTATTTCAAATCTCCACGACAACGACTACAATCATGCACAAATAGATTGTTTACTTTATTGTTATGATAGTTTCCATGGTAACTAAGCATGAATATTACACATGGGTAAAAATTTTCCGGATGAGCCAATAGAGAGCTTCAACATGATTACATTGAGTGTAAAATCACTTCTTTATCTTCTATAGTAACGGAGATATGCGAGTTTGAAATTTTATATAATGTTTTTGTAAAACGTGATTCCAAGGATGTATTACATTGTTTCAACAATGAGAGTGGTTATTTCAAATCTCCACGACAACGACTACAATCATGCACAAATAGATTGTTTACTTTATTGTTATGATAGTTTCCATGGTAACTAAGCATGAATATTACACATGGGTAAAGTTTTTCCGGATGAGCCAATAGAGAGCTTCGACCTGATTACATTGAGTGTAAAATCACTTCTGTATCTTCTAAAGTAACGGAGATATGCGAGTTTGAAATTTTATATAATGTTTTTGTAAATCGTAATTCCAAGGATGTATTACATTGTTTCAACAATGAAAGTGGTTATTTAAATCTCCACGACAACGACTACAATCATGCACAAATAGATTGTTTACTTTATTGTTATGATAGTTTCCATGGTAACTAAGCATGAATATTACACATGGGTAAAAATTTTTCCGGATGAGCCAATAGAGAGCTTCGACATGATTACATTGAGTGTAAAATCACTTCTTTATCTTCTATAGTAACGGAGATATGCGAGTTTGAAATTTTATATAATGTTTTTGTAAAACGTGATTCCAAGGATGTATTACATTGTTTCAACAATGAGAGTGGTTATTTCAAATCTCCACGAAAACGACTACAATCATGCACAAATAGATTGTTTACTTTATTGTTATGATAGTTTCCATGGTAACTAAGCATGAATATTACACAAGGGTAAAGTTTTTCCGGATGAGCCAATAGAGAGCTTCGACCTGATTACATTGAGTGTAAAATCACTTCTGTATCTTCTAAAGTAACGGAGATATGCGAGTTTGAAATTTTATATAATGTTTTTGTTAGACGTGATTCCAAGGATGTATTACATTGTTTCAACAATGAGAGTGGTTATTTCAAATCTCCACGAAAACGACTACAATCATGCACAAATAGATTGTTTACTTTATTGTTATGACACTTTCCATGGTAAATAAGCATGAATATTACACATGGGTAAATTTTGCCGGATGAGCCAATAGAGAGCTTCGACCTGATTACATTAAGTGTAAAATCACTGCTGTATCTTCTATAGTAGCGGAGATATGCGAGTTTGAAATTTTATATAATGTTTTTGTAAAATGTGATTCCAAATATGTATTACATTGTTTCAACAATCAAAGTGGTTATTTCAAATCTCCACGACGACGACTACAATCATGCACAAATAGATTGTTTACTTTATTGTTATGAGAGTTTCCATGGTAACTAAGCATGAATATTCCACATGGATTAAATTTTGCCGGATGAGCCAATAGAGAGCTTCGACCTGATTACATTAAGTGTAAAATCACTGCTGTATCTTCTATAGTAGCGGAGATATGCGAGTTTGAAATTTTATATAATGTTTTTGTAAAATGTGATTCCAAATATGTATTACATTGTTTCAACAATCAAAGTGGTTATTTCAAATCTCCACGACGACGACTACAATCATGCACAAATAGATTGTTTACTTTATTGTTATAAGAGTTTCCATGGTAACTAAGCATGAATATTCCACATGGATTAAATTTTTCCGGATGAGCCAATAGAGAGCTTCGACCTGATTAATTTGAGTGTAAAATCACTGCTGTATCTTCTATAGTAACGGAGATATGCGAGTTTGAAATGTTATTTAATGTTTCTGTAAAATATGTTTCCAAGGATGTATTACATTGTTTCAACAATGAAAGTGGTTATTTCAAATCTCCACGAAGACGACTACAATCATGCACAAATAGATTGTTTACTTTATTGTTATGAGAGTTTCCATGGTAACTAAGCATGAATATTCCACATGGATTAAATTTTTCCGGATGAGCCAATAGAGAGCTTCGACCTGATTACATTAAGTGTAAAATCACTGCTGTATCTTCTATAGTAGCGGAGATATGCGAGTTTGAAATTTTATATAATGTTTTTGTAAAATGTGATTCCAAATATGTATTACATTGTTTCAACAATCAAAGTGGTTATTTCAAATCTCCACGACGACGACTACAATCATGCACAAATAGATTGTTTACTTTATTGTTATGAGAGTTTCCATGGTAACTAAGCATGAATATTCCACATGGATTAAATTTTTCCTGATGAGCCAATAGAGAGCTTCGACCTGATTACATTGAGTGTAAAATCACTGCTGTATCTTCTATAGTAACGGAGATAAGCAAGTTTGAAATTTTATATAATGTTTTTGTAAAATGTGATTCCAATTGTGTATTACATTGTTTCAACAATCAATGTGGTTATTTCAAATCTCCACGACGACGACTACAATCATGCAAAATAGATTCTTTACTTTATTGTTATAAGAGTTTCCATGGTAACTAAGCATGAATATTACACATGGATAAAAGTTTACCGGATGAGCCTATAGAGGGCTTCGACCTGATTACATTGAGTGTAAAATCACTGCTGTATCTTAGATAATAACGGAGATATGCGAGTTTGAAATGTTATATAATGTTCCTGTAAAATATGTTTCCAAGGATGTATTACATTGTTTCAACAATGAAAGTGGTTATTTCAAATCTCCACGAAGACGACTACAATCATGCACAAATAGATTGTTTACTTTATTGTTATGAGAGTTTCCATGGTAACTAAGCATGAATATTCCACATGGATTAAATTTTGCCGGATGAGCCAATAGAGAGCTTCGACCTGATTACATTAAGTGTAAAATCACTGCTGTATCTTCTATAGTAGCGGAGATATGCGAGTTTGAAATTTTATATAATGTTTTTGTAAAATGTGATTCCAAATATGTATTACATTGTTTCAACAATCAAAGTGGTTATTTCAAATCTCCACGACGACGACTACAATCATGCACAAATAGATTGTTTACTTTATTGTTATAAGAGTTTCCATGGTAACTAAGCATGAATATTCCACATGGATTAAATCTTTCCGGATGAGCCAATAGAGAGCTTCGACCTGATTAATTTGAGTGTAAAATCACTGCTGTATCTTCTATAGTAACGGAGATATGCGAGTTTGAAATGTTATTTAATGTTTCTGTAAAATATGTTTCCAAGGATGTATTACATTGTTTCAACAATGAAAGTGGTTATTTCAAATCTCCACGAAGACGACTACAATCATGCACAAATAGATTGTTTACTTTATTGTTATGAGAGTTTCCATGGTAACTAAGCATGAATATTCCACATGGATTAAATTTTTCCGGATGAGCCAATAGAGAGCTTCGACCTGATTACATTAAGTGTAAAATCACTGCTGTATCTTCTATAGTAGCGGAGATATGCGAGTTTGAAATTTTATATAATGTTTTTGTAAAATGTGATTCCAAATATGTATTACATTGTTTCAACAATCAAAGTGGTTATTTCAAATCTCCACGACGACGACTACAATCATGCACAAATAGATTGTTTACTTTATTGTTATGAGAGTTTCCATGGTAACTAAGCATGAATATTCCACATGGATTAAATTTTTCCTGATGAGCCAATAGAGAGCTTCGACCTGATTACATTGAGTGTAAAATCACTGCTGTATCTTCTATAGTAACGGAGATAAGCAAGTTTGAAATTTTATATAATGTTTTTGTAAAATGTGATTCCAATTGTGTATTACATTGTTTCAACAATCAATGTGGTTATTTCAAATCTCCACGACGACGACTACAATCATGCAAAATAGATTCTTTACTTTATTGTTATAAGAGTTTCCATGGTAACTAAGCATGAATATTACACATGGATAAAAGTTTACCGGATGAGCCTATAGAGGGCTTCGACCTGATTACATTGAGTGTAAAATCACTGCTGTATCTTAGATAATAACGGAGATATGCGAGTTTGAAATGTTATATAATGTTCCTGTAAAATATGTTTCCAAGGATGTATTACATTGTTTCAACAATGAAAGTGGTTATTTCAAATCTCCACGAAGACGACTACAATCATGCACAAATAGATTGTTTACTTTATTGTTATGAGAGTTTCCATGGTAACTAAGCATGAATATTCCACATGGATTAAATTTTGCCGGATGAGCCAATAGAGAGCTTCGACCTGATTACATTGAGTGTAAAATCACTGCTGTATCTTCCATAATAACGGAGATATGCGAGTTTGAAATGTTATATAATGTTTCTGTAAAATATTTTTCCAAGGATGTATTACATTGTTTCAACAATGAAAGTGGTTATTTCAAATCTCCACGAAGACGACTACAATCATGCACAAATAGATTGTTTACTTTATTGTTATGAGAGTTTCCATGGTAACTAAGCATGAATATTCCACATGGATTAAATTTTGCCGGATGAGCCAATAGAGAGCTTCGACCTGATTACATTAAGTGTAAAATCACTGCTGTATCTTCTATAGTAGCGGAGATATGCGAGTTTGAAATTTTATATAATGTTTTTGTAAAATGTGATTCCAAATATGTATTACATTGTTTCAACAATCAAAGTGGTTATTTCAAATCTCCACGACGACGACTACAATCATGCACAAATAGATTGTTTACTTTATTGTTATCAGAGTTTCCATGGTAACTAAGCATGAATATTCCACATGGATTAAATTTTTCCGGATGAGCCAATAGAGAGCTTCGACCTGATTAATTTGAGTGTAAAATCACTGCTGTATCTTCTATAGTAACGGAGATATGCGAGTTTGAAATGTTATTTAATGTTTCTGTAAAATATGTTTCCAAGGATGTATTACATTGTTTCAACAATGAAAGTGGTTATTTCAAATCTCCACGAAGACGACTACAATCATGCACAAATAGATTGTTTACTTTATTGTTATGAGAGTTTCCATGGTAACTAAGCATGAATATTCCACATGGATTAAATTTTTCCGGATGAGCCAATAGAGAGCTTCGACCTGATTACATTAAGTGTAAAATCACTGCTGTATCTTCTATAGTAGCGGAGATATGCGAGTTTGAAATTTTATATAATGTTTTTGTAAAATGTGATTCCAAATATGTATTACATTGTTTCAACAATCAAAGTGGTTATTTCAAATCTCCACGACGACGACTACAATCATGCACAAATAGATTGTTTACTTTATTGTTATGAGAGTTTCCATGGTAACTAAGCATGAATATTCCACATGGATTAAATTTTTCCTGATGAGCCAATAGAGAGCTTCGACCTGATTACATTGAGTGTAAAATCACTGCTGTATCTTCTATAGTAACGGAGATAAGCAAGTTTGAAATTTTATATAATGTTTTTGTAAAATGTGGTTCCAATTGTGTATTACATTGTTTCAACAATCAATGTGGTTATTTCAAATCTCCACGACGACGACTACAATCATGCAAAATAGATTCTTTACTTTATTGTTATAAGAGTTTCCATGGTAACTAAGCATGAATATTACACATGGATAAAAGTTTACCGGATGAGCCTATAGAGGGCTTCGACCTGATTACATTGAGTGTAAAATCACTGCTGTATCTTAGATAATAACGGAGATATGCGAGTTTGAAATGTTATATAATGTTCCTGTAAAATATGTTTCCAAGGATGTATTACATTGTTTCAACAATGAAAGTGGTTATTTCAAATCTCCACGAAGACGACTACAATCATGCACAAATAGATTGTTTACTTTATTGTTATGAGAGTTTCCATGGTAACTAAGCATGAATATTCCACATGGATTAAATTTTGCCGGATGAGCCAATAGAGAGCTTCGACCTGATTACATTAAGTGTAAAATCACTGCTGTATCTTCTATAGTAGCGGAGATATGCGAGTTTGAAATTTTATATAATGTTTTTGTAAAATGTGATTCCAAATATGTATTACATTGTTTCAACAATCAAAGTGGTTATTTCAAATCTCCACGACGACGACTACAATCATGCACAAATAGATTGTTTACTTTATTGTTATAAGAGTTTCCATGGTAACTAAGCATGAATATTCCACATGGATTAAATTTTTCCGGATGAGCCAATAGAGAGCTTCGACCTGATTAATTTGAGTGTAAAATCACTGCTGTATCTTCTATAGTAACGGAGATATGCGAGTTTGAAATGTTATTTAATGTTTCTGTAAAATATGTTTCCAAGGATGTATTACATTGTTTCAACAATGAAAGTGGTTATTTCAAATCTCCACGAAGACGACTACAATCATGCACAAATAGATTGTTTACTTTATTGTTATGAGAGTTTCCATGGTAACTAAGCATGAATATTCCACATGGATTAAATTTTTCCGGATGAGCCAATAGAGAGCTTCGACCTGATTACATTGAGTGTAAAATCACTGCTGTATCTTCGATAGTAGCGGAGATATGCGAGTTTGAAATTTTATATAATGTTTTTGTAAAATGTGATTCCAAATATGTATTACATTGTTTCAACAATCAAAGTGGTTATTTCAAATCTCCACGACGACGACTACAATCATGCACAAATAGATTGTTTACTTTATTGTTATAAGAGTTTCCATGGTAACTAAGCATGAATATTCCACATGGATTAAATTTTTCCGGATGAGCCAATAGAGAGCTTCGACCTGATTACATTGAGTGTAAAATCACTGCTGTATCTTCCATAATAACGGAGATATGCGAGTTTGAAATGTTATATAATGTTTCTGTAAAATATGTTTCCAAGGATGTATTACATTGTTTCAACAATGAAAGTGGTTATTTCAAATCTCCACGAAGACGACTACAATCATGCACAAATAGATTGTTTACTTTATTGTTATGAGAGTTTCCATGGTAACTAAGCATGAATATTCCACATGGATTAAATTTTGCCGGATGAGCCAATAGAGAGCTTCGACCTGATTACATTAAGTGTAAAATCACTGCTGTATCTTCTATAGTAGCGGAGATATGCGAGTTTGAAATTTTATATAATGTTCCTGTAAAATGTGATTCCAAATATGTATTACATTGTTTCAACAATCAAAGTGGTTATTTCAAATCTCCACGACGACGACTACAATCATGCACAAATAGATTGTTTACTTTATTGTTATAAGAGTTTCCATGGTAACTAAGCATGAATATTCCACATGGATTAAATTTTTCCGGATGAGCCAATAGAGAGCTTCGACCTGATTAATTTGAGTGTAAAATCACTGCTGTATCTTCTATAGTAACGGAGATATGCGAGTTTGAAATGTTATTTAATGTTTCTGTAAAATATGTTTCCAAGGATGTATTACATTGTTTCAACAATGAAAGTGGTTATTTCAAATCTCCACGAAGACGACTACAATCATGCACAAATAGATTGTTTACTTTATTGTTATGAGAGTTTCCATGGTAACTAAGCATGAATATTCCACATGGATTAAATTTTTCCGGATGAGCCAATAGAGAGCTTCGACCTGATTACATTAAGTGTAAAATCACTGCTGTATCTTCTATAGTAGCGGAGATATGCGAGTTTGAAATTTTATATAATGTTTTTGTAAAATGTGATTCCAAATATGTATTACATTGTTTCAACAATCAAAGTGGTTATTTCAAATCTCCACGACGACGACTACAATCATGCACAAATAGATTGTTTACTTTATTGTTATGAGAGTTTCCATGGTAACTAAGCATGAATATTCCACATGGATTAAATTTTTCCTGATGAGCCAATAGAGAGCTTCGACCTGATTACATTGAGTGTAAAATCACTGCTGTATCTTCTATAGTAACGGAGATAAGCAAGTTTGAAATTTTATATAATGTTTTTGTAAAATGTGATTCCAATTGTGTATTACATTGTTTCAACAATCAATGTGGTTATTTCAAATCTCCACGACGACGACTACAATCATGCAAAATAGATTCTTTACTTTATTGTTATAAGAGTTTCCATGGTAACTAAGCATGAATATTACACATGGATAAAAGTTTACCGGATGAGCCTATAGAGGGCTTCGACCTGATTACATTGAGTGTAAAATCACTGCTGTATCTTAGATAATAACGGAGATATGCGAGTTTGAAATGTTATATAATGTTCCTGTAAAATATGTTTCCAAGGATGTATTACATTGTTTCAACAATGAAAGTGGTTATTTCAAATCTCCACGAAGACGACTACAATCATGCACAAATAGATTGTTTACTTTATTGTTATGAGAGTTTCCATGGTAACTAAGCATGAATATTCCACATGGATTAAATTTTGCCGGATGAGCCAATAGAGAGCTTCGACCTGATTACATTAAGTGTAAAATCACTGCTGTATCTTCTATAGTAGCGGAGATATGCGAGTTTGAAATTTTATATAATGTTTTTGTAAAATGTGATTCCAAATATGTATTACATTGTTTCAACAATCAAAGTGGTTATTTCAAATCTCCACGACGACGACTACAATCATGCACAAATAGATTGTTTACTTTATTGTTATAAGAGTTTCCATGGTAACTAAGCATGAATATTCCACATGGATTAAATTTTTCCGGATGAGCCAATAGAGAGCTTCGACCTGATTAATTTGAGTGTAAAATCACTGCTGTATCTTCTATAGTAACGGAGATATGCGAGTTTGAAATGTTATTTAATGTTTCTGTAAAATATGTTTCCAAGGATGTATTACATTGTTTCAACAATGAAAGTGGTTATTTCAAATCTCCACGAAGACGACTACAATCATGCACAAATAGATTGTTTACTTTATTGTTATGAGAGTTTCCATGGTAACTAAGCATGAATATTCCACATGGATTAAATTTTTCCGGATGAGCCAATAGAGAGCTTCGACCTGATTACATTAAGTGTAAAATCACTGCTGTATCTTCTATAGTAGCGGAGATATGCGAGTTTGAAATTTTATATAATGTTTTTGTAAAATGTGATTCCAAATATGTATTACATTGTTTCAACAATCAAAGTGGTTATTTCAAATCTCCACGACGACGACTACAATCATGCACAAATAGATTGTTTACTTTATTGTTATGAGAGTTTCCATGGTAACTAAGCATGAATATTCCACATGGATTAAATTTTTCCTGATGAGCCAATAGAGAGCTTCGACCTGATTACATTGAGTGTAAAATCACTGCTGTATCTTCTATAGTAACGGAGATAAGCAAGTTTGAAATTTTATATAATGTTTTTGTAAAATGTGATTCCAATTGTGTATTACATTGTTTCAACAATCAATGTGGTTATTTCAAATCTCCACGACGACGACTACAATCATGCAAAATAGATTCTTTACTTTATTGTTATAAGAGTTTCCATGGTAACTAAGCATGAATATTACACATGGATAAAAGTTTACCGGATGAGCCTATAGAGGGCTTCGACCTGATTACATTGAGTGTAAAATCACTGCTGTATCTTAGATAATAACGGAGATATGCGAGTTTGAAATGTTATATAATGTTCCTGTAAAATATGTTTCCAAGGATGTATTACATTGTTTCAACAATGAAAGTGGTTATTTCAAATCTCCACGAAGACGACTACAATCATGCACAAATAGATTGTTTACTTTATTGTTATGAGAGTTTCCATGGTAACTAAGCATGAATATTCCACATGGATTAAATTTTTCCTGATGAGCCAATAGAGAGCTTCGACCTGATTACATTGAGTGTAAAATCACTGCTGTATCTTCCATAATAACGGAGATATGCGAGTTTGAAATGTTATATAATGTTTCTGTAAAATATGTTTCCAAGGATGTATTACATTGTTTCAACAATGAAAGTGGTTATTTCAAATCTCCACGAAGACGACTACAATCATGCACAAATAGATTGTTTACTTTATTGTTATGAGAGTTTCCATGGTAACTAAGCATGAATATTCCACATGGATTAAATTTTTCCGGATGAGCCAATAGAGAGCTTCGACCTGATTACATTAAGTGTAAAATCACTGCTGTATCTTCTATAGTAGCGGAGATATGCGAGTTTGAAATTTTATATAATGTTTTTGTAAAATGTGATTCCAAATATGTATTACATTGTTTCAACAATCAAAGTGGTTATTTCAAATCTCCACGACGACGACTACAATCATGCACAAATAGATTGTTTACTTTATTGTTATGAGAGTTTCCATGGTAACTAAGCATGAATATTCCACATGGATTAAATTTTTCCTGATGAGCCAATAGAGAGCTTCGACCTGATTACATTGAGTGTAAAATCACTGCTGTATCTTCTATAGTAACGGAGATAAGCAAGTTTGAAATTTTATATAATGTTTTTGTAAAATGTGGTTCCAATTGTGTATTACATTGTTTCAACAATCAATGTGGTTATTTCAAATCTCCACGACGACGACTACAATCATGCAAAATAGATTCTTTACTTTATTGTTATAAGAGTTTCCATGGTAACTAAGCATGAATATTACACATGGATAAAAGTTTACCGGATGAGCCTATAGAGGGCTTCGACCTGATTACATTGAGTGTAAAATCACTGCTGTATCTTAGATAATAACGGAGATATGCGAGTTTGAAATGTTATATAATGTTCCTGTAAAATATGTTTCCAAGGATGTATTACATTGTTTCAACAATGAAAGTGGTTATTTCAAATCTCCACGAAGACGACTACAATCATGCACAAATAGATTGTTTACTTTATTGTTATGAGAGTTTCCATGGTAACTAAGCATGAATATTCCACATGGATTAAATTTTGCCGGATGAGCCAATAGAGAGCTTCGACCTGATTACATTAAGTGTAAAATCACTGCTGTATCTTCTATAGTAGCGGAGATATGCGAGTTTGAAATTTTATATAATGTTTTTGTAAAATGTGATTCCAAATATGTATTACATTGTTTCAACAATCAAAGTGGTTATTTCAAATCTCCACGACGACGACTACAATCATGCACAAATAGATTGTTTACTTTATTGTTATAAGAGTTTCCATGGTAACTAAGCATGAATATTCCACATGGATTAAATTTTTCCGGATGAGCCAATAGAGAGCTTCGACCTGATTAATTTGAGTGTAAAATCACTGCTGTATCTTCTATAGTAACGGAGATATGCGAGTTTGAAATGTTATTTAATGTTTCTGTAAAATATGTTTCCAAGGATGTATTACATTGTTTCAACAATGAAAGTGGTTATTTCAAATCTCCACGAAGACGACTACAATCATGCACAAATAGATTGTTTACTTTATTGTTATGAGAGTTTCCATGGTAACTAAGCATGAATATTCCACATGGATTAAATTTTTCCGGATGAGCCAATAGAGAGCTTCGACCTGATTACATTGAGTGTAAAATCACTGCTGTATCTTCGATAGTAGCGGAGATATGCGAGTTTGAAATTTTATATAATGTTTTTGTAAAATGTGATTCCAAATATGTATTACATTGTTTCAACAATCAAAGTGGTTATTTCAAATCTCCACGACGACGACTACAATCATGCACAAATAGATTGTTTACTTTATTGTTATAAGAGTTTCCATGGTAACTAAGCATGAATATTCCACATGGATTAAATTTTTCCGGATGAGCCAATAGAGAGCTTCGACCTGATTACATTGAGTGTAAAATCACTGCTGTATCTTCCATAATAACGGAGATATGCGAGTTTGAAATGTTATATAATGTTTCTGTAAAATATGTTTCCAAGGATGTATTACATTGTTTCAACAATGAAAGTGGTTATTTCAAATCTCCACGAAGACGACTACAATCATGCACAAATAGATTGTTTACTTTATTGTTATGAGAGTTTCCATGGTAACTAAGCATGAATATTCCACATGGATTAAATTTTGCCGGATGAGCCAATAGAGAGCTTCGACCTGATTACATTAAGTGTAAAATCACTGCTGTATCTTCTATAGTAGCGGAGATATGCGAGTTTGAAATTTTATATAATGTTCCTGTAAAATGTGATTCCAAATATGTATTACATTGTTTCAACAATCAAAGTGGTTATTTCAAATCTCCACGACGACGACTACAATCATGCACAAATAGATTGTTTACTTTATTGTTATAAGAGTTTCCATGGTAACTAAGCATGAATATTCCACATGGATTAAATTTTTCCGGATGAGCCAATAGAGAGCTTCGACCTGATTAATTTGAGTGTAAAATCACTGCTGTATCTTCTATAGTAACGGAGATATGCGAGTTTGAAATGTTATTTAATGTTTCTGTAAAATATGTTTCCAAGGATGTATTACATTGTTTCAACAATGAAAGTGGTTATTTCAAATCTCCACGAAGACGACTACAATCATGCACAAATAGATTGTTTACTTTATTGTTATGAGAGTTTCCATGGTAACTAAGCATGAATATTCCACATGGATTAAATTTTTCCGGATGAGCCAATAGAGAGCTTCGACCTGATTACATTAAGTGTAAAATCACTGCTGTATCTTCTATAGTAGCGGAGATATGCGAGTTTGAAATTTTATATAATGTTTTTGTAAAATGTGATTCCAAATATGTATTACATTGTTTCAACAATCAAAGTGGTTATTTCAAATCTCCACGACGACGACTACAATCATGCACAAATAGATTGTTTACTTTATTGTTATGAGAGTTTCCATGGTAACTAAGCATGAATATTCCACATGGATTAAATTTTTCCTGATGAGCCAATAGAGAGCTTCGACCTGATTACATTGAGTGTAAAATCACTGCTGTATCTTCTATAGTAACGGAGATAAGCAAGTTTGAAATTTTATATAATGTTTTTGTAAAATGTGATTCCAATTGTGTATTACATTGTTTCAACAATCAATGTGGTTATTTCAAATCTCCACGACGACGACTACAATCATGCAAAATAGATTCTTTACTTTATTGTTATAAGAGTTTCCATGGTAACTAAGCATGAATATTACACATGGATAAAAGTTTACCGGATGAGCCTATAGAGGGCTTCGACCTGATTACATTGAGTGTAAAATCACTGCTGTATCTTAGATAATAACGGAGATATGCGAGTTTGAAATGTTATATAATGTTCCTGTAAAATATGTTTCCAAGGATGTATTACATTGTTTCAACAATGAAAGTGGTTATTTCAAATCTCCACGAAGACGACTACAATCATGCACAAATAGATTGTTTACTTTATTGTTATGAGAGTTTCCATGGTAACTAAGCATGAATATTCCACATGGATTAAATTTTGCCGGATGAGCCAATAGAGAGCTTCGACCTGATTACATTAAGTGTAAAATCACTGCTGTATCTTCTATAGTAGCGGAGATATGCGAGTTTGAAATTTTATATAATGTTTTTGTAAAATGTGATTCCAAATATGTATTACATTGTTTCAACAATCAAAGTGGTTATTTCAAATCTCCACGACGACGACTACAATCATGCACAAATAGATTGTTTACTTTATTGTTATAAGAGTTTCCATGGTAACTAAGCATGAATATTCCACATGGATTAAATTTTTCCGGATGAGCCAATAGAGAGCTTCGACCTGATTAATTTGAGTGTAAAATCACTGCTGTATCTTCTATAGTAACGGAGATATGCTAGTTTGAAATGTTATTTAATGTTTCTGTAAAATATGTTTCCAAGGATGTATTACATTGTTTCAACAATGAAAGTGGTTATTTCAAATCTCCACGAAGACGACTACAATCATGCACAAATAGATTGTTTACTTTATTGTTATGAGAGTTTCCATGGTAACTAAGCATGAATATTCCACATGGATTAAATTTTTCCGGATGAGCCAATAGAGAGCTTCGACCTGATTACATTAAGTGTAAAATCACTGCTGTATCTTCTATAGTAGCGGAGATATGCGAGTTTGAAATTTTATATAATGTTTTTGTAAAATGTGATTCCAAATATGTATTACATTGTTTCAACAATCAAAGTGGTTATTTCAAATCTCCACGACGACGACTACAATCATGCACAAATAGATTGTTTACTTTATTGTTATGAGAGTTTCCATGGTAACTAAGCATGAATATTCCACATGGATTAAATTTTTCCTGATGAGCCAATAGAGAGCTTCGACCTGATTACATTGAGTGTAAAATCACTGCTGTATCTTCTATAGTAACGGAGATAAGCAAGTTTGAAATTTTATATAATGTTTTTGTAAAATGTGATTCCAATTGTGTATTACATTGTTTCAACAATCAATGTGGTTATTTCAAATCTCCACGACGACGACTACAATCATGCAAAATAGATTCTTTACTTTATTGTTATAAGAGTTTCCATGGTAACTAAGCATGAATATTACACATGGATAAAAGTTTACCGGATGAGCCTATAGAGGGCTTCGACCTGATTACATTGAGTGTAAAATCACTGCTGTATCTTAGATAATAACGGAGATATGCGAGTTTGAAATGTTATATAATGTTCCTGTAAAATATGTTTCCAAGGATGTATTACATTGTTTCAACAATGAAAGTGGTTATTTCAAATCTCCACGAAGACGACTACAATCATGCACAAATAGATTGTTTACTTTATTGTTATGAGAGTTTCCATGGTAACTAAGCATGAATATTCCACATGGATTAAATTTTTCCTGATGAGCCAATAGAGAGCTTCGACCTGATTACATTGAGTGTAAAATCACTGCTGTATCTTCCATAATAACGGAGATATGCGAGTTTGAAATGTTATATAATGTTTCTGTAAAATATGTTTCCAAGGATGTATTACATTGTTTCAACAATGAAAGTGGTTATTTCAAATCTCCACGAAGACGACTACAATCATGCACAAATAGATTGTTTACTTTATTGTTATGAGATTTTCCATGGTAACTAAGCATGAATATTCCACATGGATTAAATTTTTCCGGATGAGCCAATAGAGAGCTTCGACCTGATTAATTTGATTGTAAAATCACTGCTGTATCTTCTATAGTAACGGAGATATGCGAGTTTGAAATGTTATTTAATGTTTCTGTAAAATATGTTTCCAAGGATGTATTACATTGTTTCAACAATGAAAGTGGTTATTTCAAATCTCCACGAAGACGACTACAATCATGCACAAATAGATTGTTTACATTATTGTTATAAGAGTTTCCATGGTAACTAAGCATGAATATTCCACATGGATTAAATTTTTCCTGATGAGCCAATAGAGAGCTTCGACCTGATTACATTGAGTGTAAAATCACTGCTGTATCTTCCATAATAACGGAGATATGCGAGTTTGAAATTTTATATAATGTTTTTGTAAAATGTGATTCCAATTGTGTATTACATTGTTTCAACAATCAATGTGGTTATTTCAAATCTCCACGACGACGACTACAATCATGCAAAATAGATTCTTTACTTTATTGTTATAAGAGTTTCCATGGTAACTAAGCATGAATATTACACATGGATAAAAGTTTACCGGATGAGCCTATAGAGGGCTTCGACCTGATTACATTGAGTGTAAAATCACTGCTGTATCTTAGATAATAACGGAGATATGCGAGTTTGAAATGTTATATAATGTTCCTGTAAAATATGTTTCCAAGGATGTATTACATTGTTTCAACAATGAAAGTGGTTATTTCAAATCTCCACGAAGACGACTACAATCATGCACAAATAGATTGTTTACTTTATTGTTATGAGAGTTTCCATGGTAACTAAGCATGAATATTCCACATGGATTAAATTTTTCCTGATGAGCCAATAGAGAGCTTCGACCTGATTACATTGAGTGTAAAATCACTGCTGTATCTTCCATAATAACGGAGATATGCGAGTTTGAAATGTTATATAATGTTTCTGTAAAATATGTTTCCAAGGATGTATTACATTGTTTCAACAATGAAAGTGGTTATTTCAAATCTCCACGAAGACGACTACAATCATGCACAAATAGATTGTTTACTTTATTGTTATGAGATTTTCCATGGTACCTAAGCATGAATATTCCACATGGATTAAATTTTTCCGGATGAGCCAATAGAGAGCTTCGACCTGATTAATTTGATTGTAAAATCACTGCTGTATCTTCTATAGTAACGCAGATATGCGAGTTTGAAATGTTATTTAATGTTTCTGTAAAATATGTTTCCAAGGATGTATTACATTGTTTCAACAATGAAAGTGGTTATTTCAAATCTCCACGAAGACGACTACAATCATGCACAAATAGATTGTTTACATTATTGTTATAAGAGTTTCCATGGTAACTAAGCATGAATATTCCACATGGATTAAATTTTTCCGGATGAGCCAATAGAGAGCTTCGACCTGATTACATTGAGTGTAAAATCACTGCTGTATCTTCGATAGTAGCGGAGATATGCGAGTTTGAAATTTTATATAATGTTTTTGTAAAATGTGATTCCAAATATGTATTACATTGTTTCAACAATCAAAGTGGTTATTTCAAATCTCCACGACGACGACTACAATCATGCACAAATAGATTGTTTACTTTATTGTTATAAGAGTTTCCATGGTAACTAAGCATGAATATTCCACATGGATTAAATTTTTCCTGATGAGCCCAAGAGAGATTCGACCTGATTACATTGAGTGTAAAATCACTGCTGTATCTTCCATAATAACGGAGATATGCGAGTTTGAAATGTTATATAATGTTTCTGTAAAATATGTTTCCAAGGATGTATTACATTGTTTCAACAATGAAAGTGGTTATTTCAAATCTCCACGAAGTTGACTACAATCATGCACAAATAGATTGTTTACTTTATTGTTATGAGAGTTTCCATGGTACCTAAACATGAATATTCCACATGGATTAAATTTCTCCTGATGAGCCAATAGAGAGCTTCGACCTGATTACATTGAGTGTAAAATCACTGCTGTATCTTCCATAATAACGGAGATATGCGAGTTTGAAATGTTATATAATGTTTCTGTAAAATATGTTTCCAAGGATGTATTACATTGTTTCAACAATGAAAGTGGTTATTTCAAATCTCCACGAAGACGACTACAATCATGCACAAATAGATTGTTTACTTTATTGTTATGAGAGTTTCCATGGTAACTAAGCATGAATATTCCACATGGATTAAATTTTGCCGGATGAGCCAATAGAGAGCTTCGACCTGATTACATTGAGTGTAAAATCACTGCTGTATCTTCGATAGTAGCGGAGATATGCGAGTTTGAAATTTTATATAATGTTTTTGTAAAATGTGATTCCAAATATGTATTACATTGTTTCAACAATCAAAGTGGTTATTTCAAATCTCCACGACGACGACTACAATCATGCACAAATAGATTGTTTACTTTATTGTTATGAGAGTTTCCATGGTAACTAAGCATGAATATTCCACATGGATTAAATTTTTCCTGATGAGCCAATAGAGAGCTTCGACCTGATTACATTGAGTGTAAAATCACTGCTGTATCTTCCATAATAACGGAGATATGCGAGTTTGAAATGTTATTTAATGTTTCTGTAAAATATGTTTCCAAGGATGTATTACATTGTTTCAACAATGAAAGTGGTTATTTCAAATCTCCACGAAGACGACTACAATCATGCACAAATAGATTGTTTACTTTATTGTTATGAGAGTTTCCATGGTAACTAAGCATGAATATTCCACATGGATTAAATTTTTCCGGATGAGCCAATAGAGAGCTTCGACCTGATTACATTAAGTGTAAAATCACTGCTGTATCTTCTATAGTAGCGGAGATATGCGAGTTTGAAATTTTATATAATGTTTTTGTAAAATGTGATTCCAAATATGTATTACATTGTTTCAACAATCAAAGTGGTTATTTCAAATCTCCACGACGACGACTTCAATCATGCACAAATAGATTGTTTACTTTATTGTTATGAGAGTTTCCATGGTAACTAAGCATGAATATTCCACATGGATTAAATTTTTCCTGATGAGCCAATAGAGAGCTTCGACCTGATTACATTGAGTGTAAAATCACTGCTGTATCTTCTATAGTAACGGAGATAAGCAAGTTTGAAATTTTATATAATGTTTTTGTAAAATGTGATTCCAATTGTGTATTACATTGTTTCAACAATCAATGTGGTTATTTCAAATCTCCACGACGACGACTACAATCATGCAAAATAGATTCTTTACTTTATTGTTATAAGAGTTTCCATGGTAACTAAGCATGAATATTACACATGGATAAAAGTTTACCGGATGAGCCTATAGAGGGCTTCGACCTGATTACATTGAGTGTAAAATCACTGCTGTATCTTAGATAATAACAGAGATATGCGAGTTTGAAATGTTATATAATGTTCCTGTAAAATATGTTTCCAAGGATGTATTACATTGTTTCAACAATGAAAGTGGTTATTTCAAATCTCCACGAAGACGACTACAATCATGCACAAATAGATTGTTTACTTTATTGTTATGAGAGTTTCCATGGTAACTAAGCATGAATATTCCACATGGATTAAATTTTTCCTGATGAGCCAATAGAGAGCTTCGACCTGATTACATTGAGTGTAAAATCACTGCTGTATCTTCCATAATAACGGAGATATGCGAGTTTGAAATGTTATATAATGTTTCTGTAAAATATGTTTCCAAGGATGTATTACATTGTTTCAACAATGAAAGTGGTTATTTCAAATCTCCACGAAGACGACTACAATCATGCACAAATAGATTGTTTACTTTATTGTTATGAGATTTTCCATGGTACCTAAGCATGAATATTCCACATGGATTAAATTTTTCCGGATGAGCCAATAGAGAGCTTCGACCTGATTAATTTGATTGTAAAATCACTGCTGTATCTTCTATAGTAACGGAGATATGCGAGTTTGAAATGTTATTTAATGTTTCTGTAAAATATGTTTCCAAGGATGTATTACATTGTTTCAACAATGAAAGTGGTTATTTCAAATCTCCACGAAGACGACTACAATCATGCACAAATAGATTGTTTACATTATTGTTATAAGAGTTTCCATGGTAACTAAGCATGAATATTCCACATGGATTAAATTTTTCCTGATGAGCCAATAGAGAGCTTCGACCTGATTACATTGAGTGTAAAATCACTGCTGTATCTTCTATAGTAACGGAGATAAGCAAGTTTGAAATTTTATATAATGTTTTTGTAAAATGTGATTCCATTTGTGTATTACATTGTTTCAACAATCAATGTGGTTATTTCAAATCTCCACGACGACGACTACAATCATGCAAAATAGATTCTTTACTTTATTGTTATAAGAGTTTCCATGGTAACTAAGCATGAATATTACACATGGATAAAAGTTTACCGGATGAGCCTATAGAGGGCTTCGACCTGATTACATTGAGTGTAAAATCACTGCTGTATCTTAGATAATAACGGAGATATGCGAGTTTGAAATGTTATATAATGTTCCTGTAAAATATGTTTCCAAGGATGTATTACATTGTTTCAACAATGAAAGTGGTTATTTCAAATCTCCACGAAGACGACTACAATCATGCACAAATAGATTGTTTACTTTATTGTTATGAGAGTTTCCATGGTAACTAAGCATGAATATTCCACATGGATTAAATTTTTCCTGATGAGCCAATAGAGAGCTTCGACCTGATTACATTGAGTGTAAAATCACTGCTGTATCTTCCATAATAACGGAGATATGCGAGTTTGAAATGTTATATAATGTTTCTGTAAAATATGTTTCCAAGGATGTATTACATTGTTTCAACAATGAAAGTGGTTATTTCAAATCTCCACGAAGACGACTACAATCATGCACAAATAGATTGTTTACTTTATTGTTATGAGATTTTCCATGGTACCTAAGCATGAATATTCCACATGGATTAAATTTTTCCGGATGAGCCAATAGAGAGCTTCGACCTGATTAATTTGATTGTAAAATCACTGCTGTATCTTCTATAGTAACGCAGATATGCGAGTTTGAAATGTTATTTAATGTTTCTGTAAAATATGTTTCCAAGGATGTATTACATTGTTTCAACAATGAAAGTGGTTATTTCAAATCTCCACGAAGACGACTACAATCATGCACAAATAGATTGTTTACATTATTGTTATAAGAGTTTCCATGGTAACTAAGCATGAATATTCCACATGGATTAAATTTTTCCGGATGAGCCAATAGAGAGCTTCGACCTGATTACATTGAGTGTAAAATCACTGCTGTATCTTCGATAGTAGCGGAGATATGCGAGTTTGAAATTTTATATAATGTTTTTGTAAAATGTGATTCCAAATATGTATTACATTGTTTCAACAATCAAAGTGGTTATTTCAAATCTCCACGACGACGACTACAATCATGCACAAATAGATTGTTTACTTTATTGTTATAAGAGTTTCCATGGTAACTAAGCATGAATATTCCACATGGATTAAATTTTTCCTGATGAGCCCAAGAGAGATTCGACCTGATTACATTGAGTGTAAAATCACTGCTGTATCTTCCATAATAACGGAGATATGCGAGTTTGAAATGTTATATAATGTTTCTGTAAAATATGTTTCCAAGGATGTATTACATTGTTTCAACAATGAAAGTGGTTACTTCAAATCTCCACGAAGTTGACTACAATCATGCACAAATAGATTGTTTACTTTATTGTTATGAGAGTTTCCATGGTACCTAAGCATGAATATTCCACATGGATTAAATTTTTCCTGATGAGCCAATAGAGAGCTTCGACCTGATTACATTGAGTGTAAAATCACTGCTGTATCTTCCATAATAACGGAGATATGCGAGTTTGAAATGTTATATAATGTTTCTGTAAAATATGTTTCCAAGGATGTATTACATTGTTTCAACAATGAAAGTGGTTATTTCAAATCTCCACGAAGACGACTACAATCATGCACAAATAGATTGTTTACTTTATTGTTATGAGAGTTTCCATGGTAACTAAGCATGAATATTCCACATGGATTAAATTTTTCCGGATGAGCCAATAGAGAGCTTCGACCTGATTACATTAAGTGTAAAATCACTGCTGTATCTTCTATAGTAGCGGAGATATGCGAGTTTGAAATTTTATATAATGTTTTTGTAAAATGTGATTCCAAATATGTATTACATTGTTTCAACAATCAAAGTGGTTATTTCAAATCTCCACGACGACGACTACAATCATGCACAAATAGATTGTTTACTTTATTGTTATGAGAGTTTCCATGGTAACTAAGCATGAATATTCCACATGGATTAAATTTTTCCTGATGAGCCAATAGAGAGCTTCGACCTGATTACATTGAGTGTAAAATCACTGCTGTATCTTCTATAGTAACGGAGATAAGCAAGTTTGAAATTTTATATAATGTTTTTGTAAAATGTGATTCCAATTGTGTATTACATTGTTTCAACAATCAATGTGGTTATTTCAAATCTCCACGACGACGACTACAATCATGCAAAATAGATTCTTTACTTTATTGTTATAAGAGTTTCCATGGTAACTAAGCATGAATATTCCACATGGATAAAAGTTTACCGGATGAGCCTATAGAGGGCTTCGACCTGATTACATTGAGTGTAAAATCACTGCTGTATCTTAGATAATAACGGAGATATGCGAGTTTGAAATGTTATATAATGTTCCTGTAAAATATGTTTCCAAGGATGTATTACATTGTTTCAACAATGAAAGTGGTTATTTCAAATCTCCACGAAGACGACTACAATCATGCACAAATAGATTGTTTACTTTATTGTTATGAGAGTTTCCATGGTAACTAAGCATGAATATTCCACATGGATTAAATTTTTCCTGATGAGCCAATAGAGAGCTTCGACCTGATTACATTGAGTGTAAAATCACTGCTGTATCTTCCATAATAACGGAGATATGCGAGTTTGAAATGTTATATAATGTTTCTGTAAAATATGTTTCCAAGGATGTATTACATTGTTTCAACAATGAAAGTGGTTATTTCAAATCTCCACGAAGACGACTACAATCATGCACAAATAGATTGTTTACTTTATTGTTATGAGATTTTCCATGGTACCTAAGCATGAATATTCCACATGGATTAAATTTTTCCGGATGAGCCAATAGAGAGCTTCGACCTGATTAATTTGATTGTAAAATCACTGCTGTATCTTCTATAGTAACGGAGATATGCGAGTTTGAAATGTTATTTAATGTTTCTGTAAAATATGTTTCCAAGGATGTATTACATTGTTTCAACAATGAAAGTGGTTATTTCAAATCTCCACGAAGACGACTACAATCATGCACAAATAGATTGTTTACATTATTGTTATAAGAGTTTCCATGGTAACTAAGCATGAATATTCCACATGGATTAAATTTTTCCGGATGAGCCAATAGAGAGCTTCGACCTGATTACATTGAGTGTAAAATCACTGCTGTATCTTCGATAGTAGCGGAGATATGCGAGTTTGAAATTTTATATAATGTTTTTGTAAAATGTGATTCCAAATATGTATTACATTGTTTCAACAATCAAAGTGGTTATTTCAAATCTCCACGACGACGACTACAATCATGCACAAATAGATTGTTTACTTTATTGTTATAAGAGTTTCCATGGTAACTAAGCATGAATATTCCACATGGATTAAATTTTTCCTGATGAGCCCAAGAGAGATTCGACCTGATTACATTGAGTGTAAAATCACTGCTGTATCTTCCATAATAACGGAGATATGCGAGTTTGAAATGTTATATAATGTTTCTGTAAAATATGTTTCCAAGGATGTATTACATTGTTTCAACAATGAAAGTGGTTATTTCAAATCTCCACGAAGTTGACTACAATCATGCACAAATAGATTGTTTACTTTATTGTTATGAGAGTTTCCATGGTACCTAAGCATGAATATTCCACATGGATTAAATTTTTCCTGATGAGCCAATAGAGAGCTTCGACCTGATTACATTGAGTGTAAAATCACTGCTGTATCTTCCATAATAACGGAGATATGCGAGTTTGAAATGTTATATAATGTTTCTGTAAAATATGTTTCCAAGGATGTATTACATTGTTTCAACAATGAAAGTGGTTATTTCAAATCTCCACGAAGACGACTACAATCATGCACAAATAGATTGTTTACTTTATTGTTATGAGAGTTTCCATGGTAACTAAGCATGAATATTCCACATGGATTAAATTTTTCCGGATGAGCCAATAGAGAGCTTCGACCTGATTACATTAAGTGTAAAATCACTGCTGTATCTTCTATAGTAGCGGAGATATGCGAGTTTGAAATTTTATATAATGTTTTTGTAAAATGTGATTCCAAATATGTATTACATTGTTTCAACAATCAAAGTGGTTATTTCAAATCTCCACGACGACGACTACAATCATGCACAAATAGATTGTTTACTTTATTGTTATAAGAGTTTCCATGGTAACTAAGCATGAATATTCCACATGGATTAAATTTTTCCTGATGAGCCCAAGAGAGATTCGACCTGATTACATTGAGTGTAAAATCACTGCTGTATCTTCCATAATAACGGAGATATGCGAGTTTGAAATGTTATATAATGTTTTTGTAAAATGTGATTCCAATTGTGTATTACATTGTTTCAACAATCAATGTGGTTATTTCAAATCTCCACGACGACGACTACAATCATGCAAAATAGATTCTTTACTTTATTGTTATAAGAGTTTCCATGGTAACTAAGCATGAATATTACACATGGATAAAAGTTTACCGGATGAGCCTATAGAGGGCTTCGACCTGATTACATTGAGTGTAAAATCACTGCTGTATCTTAGATAATAACGGAGATATGCGAGTTTGAAATGTTATATAATGTTCCTGTAAAATATGTTTCCAAGGATGTATTACATTGTTTCAACAATGAAAGTGGTTATTTCAAATCTCCACGAAGACGACTACAATCATGCACAAATAGATTGTTTACTTTATTGTTATGAGAGTTTCCATGGTAACTAAGCATGAATATTCCACATGGATTAAATTTTTCCTGATGAGCCAATAGAGAGCTTCGACCTGATTACATTGAGTGTAAAATCACTGCTGTATCTTCCATAATAACGGAGATATGCGAGTTTGAAATGTTATATAATGTTTCTGTAAAATATGTTTCCAAGGATGTATTACATTGTTTCAACAATGAAAGTGGTTATTTCAAATCTCCACGAAGACGACTACAATCATGCACAAATAGATTGTTTACTTTATTGTTATGAGATTTTCCATGGTACCTAAGCATGAATATTCCACATGGATTAAATTTTTCCGGATGAGCCAATAGAGAGCTTCGACCTGATTAATTTGATTGTAAAATCACTGCTGTATCTTCTATAGTAACGGAGATATGCGAGTTTGAAATGTTATTTAATGTTTCTGTAAAATATGTTTCCAAGGATGTATTACATTGTTTCAACAATGAAAGTGGTTATTTCAAATCTCCACGAAGACGACTACAATCATGCACAAATAGATTGTTTACATTATTGTTATAAGAGTTTCCATGGTAACTAAGCATGAATATTCCACATGGATTAAATTTTTCCTGATGAGCCAATAGAGAGCTTCGACCTGATTACATTGAGTGTAAAATCACTGCTGTATCTTCTATAGTAACGGAGATAAGCAAGTTTGAAATTTTATATAATGTTTTTGTAAAATGTGATTCCAATTGTGTATTACATTGTTTCAACAATCAATGTGGTTATTTCAAATCTCCACGACGACGACTACAATCATGCAAAATAGATTCTTTACTTTATTGTTATAAGAGTTTCCATGGTAACTAAGCATGAATATTACACATGGATAAAAGTTTACCGGATGAGCCTATAGAGGGCTTCGACCTGATTACATTGAGTGTAAAATCACTGCTGTATCTTAGATAATAACGGAGATATGCGAGTTTGAAATGTTATATAATGTTCCTGTAAAATATGTTTCCAAGGATGTATTACATTGTTTCAACAATGAAAGTGGTTATTTCAAATCTCCACGAAGACGACTACAATCATGCACAAATAGATTGTTTACTTTATTGTTATGAGAGTTTCCATGGTAACTAAGCATGAATATTCCACATGGATTAAATTTTTCCTGATGAGCCAATAGAGAGCTTCGACCTGATTACATTGAGTGTAAAATCACTGCTGTATCTTCCATAATAACGGAGATATGCGAGTTTGAAATGTTATATAATGTTTCTGTAAAATATGTTTCCAAGGATGTATTACATTGTTTCAACAATGAAAGTGGTTATTTCAAATCTCCACGAAGACGACTACAATCATGCACAAATAGATTGTTTACTTTATTGTTATGAGATTTTCCATGGTACCTAAGCATGAATATTCCACATGGATTAAATTTTTCCGGATGAGCCAATAGAGAGCTTCGACCTGATTAATTTGATTGTAAAATCACTGCTGTATCTTCTATAGTAACGGAGATATGCGAGTTTGAAATGTTATTTAATGTTTCTGTAAAATATGTTTCCAAGGATGTATTACATTGTTTCAACAATGAAAGTGGTTATTTCAAATCTCCACGAAGACGACTACAATCATGCACAAATAGATTGTTTACATTATTGTTATAAGAGTTTCCATGGTAACTAAGCATGAATATTCCACATGGATTAAATTTTTCCTGATGAGCCAATAGAGAGCTTCGACCTGATTACATTGAGTCTAAAATCACTGCTGTATCTTCTATAGTAACGGAGATAAGCAAGTTTGAAATTTTATATAATGTTTTTGTAAAATGTGATTCCAATTGTGTATTACATTGTTTCAACAATCAATGTGGTTATTTCAAATCTCCACGACGACGACTACAATCATGCAAAATAGATTCTTTACTTTATTGTTATAAGAGTTTCCATGGTAACTAAGCATGAATATTACACATGGATAAAAGTTTACCGGATGAGCCTATAGAGGGCTTCGACCTGATTACATTGAGTGTAAAATCACTGCTGTATCTTAGATAATAACGGAGATATGCGAGTTTGAAATGTTATATAATGTTCCTGTAAAATATGTTTCCAAGGATGTATTACATTGTTTCAACAATGAAAGTGGTTATTTCAAATCTCCACGAAGACGACTACAATCATGCACAAATAGATTGTTTACTTTATTGTTATGAGAGTTTCCATGGTAACTAAGCATGAATATTCCACATGGATTAAATTTTTCCTGATGAGCCAATAGAGAGCTTCGACCTGATTACATTGAGTGTAAAATCACTGCTGTATCTTCCATAATAACGGAGATATGCGAGTTTGAAATGTTATATAATGTTTCTGTAAAATATGTTTCCAAGGATGTATTACATTGTTTCAACAATGAAAGTGGTTATTTCAAATCTCCACGAAGACGACTACAATCATGCACAAATAGATTGTTTACTTTATTGTTATGAGATTTTCCATGGTACCTAAGCATGAATATTCCACATGGATTAAATTTTTCCGGATGAGCCAATAGAGAGCTTCGACCTGATTAATTTGATTGTAAAATCACTGCTGTATCTTCTATAGTAACGGAGATATGCGAGTTTGAAATGTTATTTAATGTTTCTGTAAAATATGTTTCCAAGGATGTATTACATTGTTTCAACAATGAAAGTGGTTATTTCAAATCTCCACGAAGACGACTACAATCATGCACAAATAGATTGTTTACATTATTGTTATAAGAGTTTCCATGGTAACTAAGCATGAATATTCCACATGGATTAAATTTTTCCGGATGAGCCAATAGAGAGCTTCGACCTGATTACATTGAGTGTAAAATCACTGCTGTATCTTCGATAGTAGCGGAGATATGCGAGTTTGAAATTTTATATAATGTTTTTGTAAAATGTGATTCCAAATATGTATTACATTGTTTCAACAATCAAAGTGGTTATTTCAAATCTCCACGACGACGACTACAATCATGCACAAATAGATTGTTTACTTTATTGTTATAAGAGTTTCCATGGTAACTAAGCATGAATATTCCACATGGATTAAATTTTTCCTGATGAGCCCAAGAGAGATTCGACCTGATTACATTGAGTGTAAAATCACTGCTGTATCTTCCATAATAACGGAGATATGCGAGTTTGAAATGTTATATAATGTTTCTGTAAAATATGTTTCCAAGGATGTATTACATTGTTTCAACAATGAAAGTGGTTATTTCAAATCTCCACGAAGTTGACTACAATCATGCACAAATAGATTGTTTACTTTATTGTTATGAGAGTTTCCATGGTACCTAAGCATGAATATTCCACATGGATTAAATTTTTCCTGATGAGCCAATAGAGAGCTTCGACCTGATTACATTGAGTGTAAAATCACTGCTGTATCTTCCATAATAACGGAGATATGCGAGTTTGAAATGTTATATAATGTTTCTGTAAAATATGTTTCCAAGGATGTATTACATTGTTTCAACAATGAAAGTGGTTATTTCAAATCTCCACGAAGACGACTACAATCATGCACAAATAGATTGTTTACTTTATTGTTATGAGAGTTTCCATGGTAACTAAGCATGAATATTCCACATGGATTAAATTTTGCCGGATGAGCCAATAGAGAGCTTCGACCTGATTACATTGAGTGTAAAATCACTGCTGTATCTTCGATAGTAGCGGAGATATGCGAGTTTGAAATTTTATATAATGTTTTTGTAAAATGTGATTCCAAATATGTATTACATTGTTTCAACAATCAAAGTGGTTATTTCAAATCTCCACGACGACGACTACAATCATGCACAAATAGATTGTTTACTTTATTGTTATGAGAGTTTCCATGGTAACTAAGCATGAATATTCCACATGGATTAAATTTTTCCTGATGAGCCAATAGAGAGCTTCGACCTGATTACATTGAGTGTAAAATCACTGCTGTATCTTCCATAATAACGGAGATATGCGAGTTTGAAATGTTATTTAATGTTTCTGTAAAATATGTTTCCAAGGATGTATTACATTGTTTCAACAATGAAAGTGGTTATTTCAAATCTCCACGAAGACGACTACAATCATGCACAAATAGATTGTTTACTTTATTGTTATGAGAGTTTCCATGGTAACTAAGCATGAATATTCCACATGGATTAAATTTTTCCGGATGAGCCAATAGAGAGCTTCGACCTGATTACATTAAGTGTAAAATCACTGCTGTATCTTCTATAGTAGCGGAGATATGCGAGTTTGAAATTTTATATAATGTTTTTGTAAAATGTGATTCCAAATATGTATTACATTGTTTCAACAATCAAAGTGGTTATTTCAAATCTCCACGACGACGACTACAATCATGCACAAATAGATTGTTTACTTTATTGTTATGAGAGTTTCCATGGTAACTAAGCATGAATATTCCACATGGATTAAATTTTTCCTGATGAGCCAATAGAGAGCTTCGACCTGATTACATTGAGTGTAAAATCACTGCTGTATCTTCTATAGTAACGGAGATAAGCAAGTTTGAAATTTTATATAATGTTTTTGTAAAATGTGATTCCAATTGTGTATTACATTGTTTCAACAATCAAAGTGGTTATTTCAAATCTCCACGACGACGACTACAATCATGCAAAATAGATTCTTTACTTTATTGTTATAAGAGTTTCCATGGTAACTAAGCATGAATATTACACATGGATAAAAGTTTACCGGATGAGCCTATAGAGGGCTTCGACCTGATTACATTGAGTGTAAAATCACTGCTGTATCTTAGATAATAACGGAGATATGCGAGTTTGAAATGTTATATAATGTTCCTGTAAAATATGTTTCCAAGGATGTATTACATTGTTTCAACAATGAAAGTGGTTATTTCAAATCTCCACGAAGACGACTACAATCATGCACAAATAGATTGTTTACTTTATTGTTATGAGAGTTTCCATGGTAACTAAGCATGAATATTCCACATGGATTAAATTTTTCCTGATGAGCCAATAGAGAGCTTCGACCTGATTACATTGAGTGTAAAATCACTGCTGTATCTTCCATAATAACGGAGATATGCGAGTTTGAAATGTTATATAATGTTTCTGTAAAATATGTTTCCAAGGATGTATTACATTGTTTCAACAATGAAAGTGGTTATTTCAAATCTCCACGAAGACGACTACAATCATGCACAAATAGATTGTTTACTTTATTGTTATGAGATTTTCCATGGTACCTAAGCATGAATATTCCACATGGATTAAATTTTTCCGGATGAGCCAATAGAGAGCTTCGACCTGATTAATTTGATTGTAAAATCACTGCTGTATCTTCTATAGTAACGGAGATATGCGAGTTTGAAATGTTATTTAATGTTTCTGTAAAATATGTTTCCAAGGATGTATTACATTGTTTCAACAATGAAAGTGGTTATTTCAAATCTCCACGAAGACGACTACAATCATGCACAAATAGATTGTTTACATTATTGTTATAAGAGTTTCCATGGTAACTAAGCATGAATATTCCACATGGATTAAATTTTTCCTGATGAGCCAATAGAGAGCTTCGACCTGATTACATTGAGTGTAAAATCACTGCTGTATCTTCTATAGTAACGGAGATAAGCAAGTTTGAAATTTTATATAATGTTTTTGTAAAATGTGATTCCAATTGTGTATTACATTGTTTCAACAATCAATGTGGTTATTTCAAATCTCCACGACGACGACTACAATCATGCAAAATAGATTCTTTACTTTATTGTTATAAGAGTTTCCATGGTAACTAAGCATGAATATTACACATGGATAAAAGTTTACCGGATGAGCCTATAGAGGGCTTCGACCTGATTACATTGAGTGTAAAATCACTGCTGTATCTTAGATAATAACGGAGATATGCGAGTTTGAAATGTTATATAATGTTCCTGTAAAATATGTTTCCAAGGATGTATTACATTGTTTCAACAATGAAAGTGGTTATTTCAAATCTCCACGAAGACGACTACAATCATGCACAAATAGATTGTTTACTTTATTGTTATGAGATTTTCCATGGTACCTAAGCATGAATATTCCACATGGATTAAATTTTTCCGGATGAGCCAATAGAGAGCTTCGACCTGATTAATTTGATTGTAAAATCACTGCTGTATCTTCTATAGTAACGCAGATATGCGAGTTTGAAATGTTATTTAATGTTTCTGTAAAATATGTTTCCAAGGATGTATTACATTGTTTCAACAATGAAAGTGGTTATTTCAAATCTCCACGAAGACGACTACAATCATGCACAAATAGATTGTTTACATTATTGTTATAAGAGTTTCCATGGTAACTAAGCATGAATATTCCACATGGATTAAATTTTTCCGGATGAGCCAATAGAGAGCTTCGACCTGATTACATTGAGTGTAAAATCACTGCTGTATCTTCGATAGTAGCGGAGATATGCGAGTTTGAAATTTTATATAATGTTTTTGTAAAATGTGATTCCAAATATGTATTACATTGTTTCAACAATCAAAGTGGTTATTTCAAATCTCCACGACGACGACTACAATCATGCACAAATAGATTGTTTACTTTATTGTTATAAGAGTTTCCATGGTAACTAAGCATGAATATTCCACATGGATTAAATTTTTCCTGATGAGCCCAAGAGAGATTCGACCTGATTACATTGAGTGTAAAATCACTGCTGTATCTTCCATAATAACGGAGATATGCGAGTTTGAAATGTTATATAATGTTTCTGTAAAATATGTTTCCAAGGATGTATTACATTGTTTCAACAATGAAAGTGGTTATTTCAAATCTCCACGAAGTTGACTACAATCATGCACAAATAGATTGTTTACTTTATTGTTATGAGAGTTTCCATGGTACCTAAGCATGAATATTCCACATGGATTAAATTTTTCCTGATGAGCCAATAGAGAGCTTCGACCTGATTACATTGAGTGTAAAATCACTGCTGTATCTTCCATAATAACGGAGATATGCGAGTTTGAAATGTTATATAATGTTTCTGTAAAATATGTTTCCAAGGATGTATTACATTGTTTCAACAATGAAAGTGGTTATTTCAAATCTCCACGAAGACGACTACAATCATGCACAAATAGATTGTTTACTTTATTGTTATGAGAGTTTCCATGGTAACTAAGCATGAATATTCCACATGGATTAAATTTTGCCGGATGAGCCAATAGAGAGCTTCGACCTGATTACATTGAGTGTAAAATCACTGCTGTATCTTCGATAGTAGCGGAGATATGCGAGTTTGAAATTTTATATAATGTTTTTGTAAAATGTGATTCCAAATATGTATTACATTGTTTCAACAATCAAAGTGGTTATTTCAAATCTCCACGACGACGACTACAATCATGCACAAATAGATTGTTTACTTTATTGTTATGAGAGTTTCCATGGTAACTAAGCATGAATATTCCACATGGATTAAATTTTTCCTGATGAGCCAATAGAGAGCTTCGACCTGATTACATTGAGTGTAAAATCACTGCTGTATCTTCCATAATAACGGAGATATGCGAGTTTGAAATGTTATTTAATGTTTCTGTAAAATATGTTTCCAAGGATGTATTACATTGTTTCAACAATGAAAGTGGTTATTTCAAATCTCCACGAAGACGACTACAATCATGCACAAATAGATTGTTTACTTTATTGTTATGAGAGTTTCCATGGTAACTAAGCATGAATATTCCACATGGATTAAATTTTTCCGGATGAGCCAATAGAGAGCTTCGACCTGATTACATTAAGTGTAAAATCACTGCTGTATCTTCTATAGTAGCGGAGATATGCGAGTTTGAAATTTTATATAATGTTTTTGTAAAATGTGATTCCAAATATGTATTACATTGTTTCAACAATCAAAGTGGTTATTTCAAATCTCCACGACGACGACTACAATCATGCACAAATAGATTGTTTACTTTATTGTTATGAGAGTTTCCATGGTAACTAAGCATGAATATTCCACATGGATTAAATTTTTCCTGATGAGCCAATAGAGAGCTTCGACCTGATTACATTGAGTGTAAAATCACTGCTGTATCTTCTATAGTAACGGAGATAAGCAAGTTTGAAATTTTATATAATGTTTTTGTAAAATGTGATTCCAATTGTGTATTACATTGTTTCAACAATCAATGTGGTTATTTCAAATCTCCACGACGACGACTACAATCATGCAAAATAGATTCTTTACTTTATTGTTATAAGAGTTTCCATGGTAACTAAGCATGAATATTACACATGGATAAAAGTTTACCGGATGAGCCTATAGAGGGCTTCGACCTGATTACATTGAGTGTAAAATCACTGCTGTATCTTAGATAATAACGGAGATATGCGAGTTTGAAATGTTATATAATGTTCCTGTAAAATATGTTTCCAAGGATGTATTACATTGTTTCAACAATGAAAGTGGTTATTTCAAATCTCCACGAAGACGACTACAATCATGCACAAATAGATTGTTTACTTTATTGTTATGAGAGTTTCCATGGTAACTAAGCATGAATATTCCACATGGATTAAATTTTTCCTGATGAGCCAATAGAGAGCTTCGACCTGATTACATTGAGTGTAAAATCACTGCTGTATCTTCCATAATAACGGAGATATGCGAGTTTGAAATGTTATATAATGTTTCTGTAAAATATGTTTCCAAGGATGTATTACATTGTTTCAACAATGAAAGTGGTTATTTCAAATCTCCACGAAGACGACTACAATCATGCACAAATAGATTGTTTACTTTATTGTTATGAGATTTTCCATGGTACCTAAGCATGAATATTCCACATGGATTAAATTTTTCCGGATGAGCCAATAGAGAGCTTCGACCTGATTAATTTGATTGTAAAATCACTGCTGTATCTTCTATAGTAACGGAGATATGCGAGTTTGAAATGTTATTTAATGTTTCTGTAAAATATGTTTCCAAGGATGTATTACATTGTTTCAACAATGAAAGTGGTTATTTCAAATCTCCACGAAGACGACTACAATCATGCACAAATAGATTGTTTACATTATTGTTATAAGAGTTTCCATGGTAACTAAGCATGAATATTCCACATGGATTAAATTTTTCCGGATGAGCCAATAGAGAGCTTCGACCTGATTACATTGAGTGTAAAATCACTGCTGTATCTTCGATAGTAGCGGAGATATGCGAGTTTGAAATTTTATATAATGTTTTTGTAAAATGTGATTCCAAATATGTATTACATTGTTTCAACAATCAAAGTGGTTATTTCAAATCTCCACGACGACGACTACAATCATGCACAAATAGATTGTTTACTTTATTGTTATAAGAGTTTCCATGGTAACTAAGCATGAATATTCCACATGGATTAAATTTTTCCTGATGAGCCCAAGAGAGATTCGACCTGATTACATTGAGTGTAAAATCACTGCTGTATCTTCCATAATAACGGAGATATGCGAGTTTGAAATGTTATATAATGTTTCTGTAAAATATGTTTCCAAGGATGTATTACATTGTTTCAACAATGAAAGTGGTTATTTCAAATCTCCACGAAGTTGACTACAATCATGCACAAATAGATTGTTTACTTTATTGTTATGAGAGTTTCCATGGTACCTAAGCATGAATATTCCACATGGATTAAATTTTTCCTGATGAGCCAATAGAGAGCTTCGACCTGATTACATTGAGTGTAAAATCACTGCTGTATCTTCCATAATAACGGAGATATGCGAGTTTGAAATGTTATATAATGTTTCTGTAAAATATGTTTCCAAGGATGTATTACATTGTTTCAACAATGAAAGTGGTTATTTCAAATCTCCACGAAGACGACTACAATCATGCACAAATAGATTGTTTACTTTATTGTTATGAGAGTTTCCATGGTAACTAAGCATGAATATTCCACATGGATTAAATTTTGCCGGATGAGCCAATAGAGAGCTTCGACCTGATTACATTGAGTGTAAAATCACTGCTGTATCTTCGATAGTAGCGGAGATATGCGAGTTTGAAATTTTATATAATGTTTTTGTAAAATGTGATTCCAAATATGTATTACATTGTTTCAACAATCAAAGTGGTTATTTCAAATCTCCACGACGACGACTACAATCATGCACAAATAGATTGTTTACTTTATTGTTATGAGAGTTTCCATGGTAACTAAGCATGAATATTCCACATGGATTAAATTTTTCCTGATGAGCCAATAGAGAGCTTCGACCTGATTACATTGAGTGTAAAATCACTGCTGTATCTTCCATAATAACGGAGATATGCGAGTTTGAAATGTTATTTAATGTTTCTGTAAAATATGTTTCCAAGGATGTATTACATTGTTTCAACAATGAAAGTGGTTATTTCAAATCTCCACGAAGACGACTACAATCATGCACAAATAGATTGTTTACTTTATTGTTATGAGAGTTTCCATGGTAACTAAGCATGAATATTCCACATGGATTAAATTTTTCCGGATGAGCCAATAGAGAGCTTCGACCTGATTACATTAAGTGTAAAATCACTGCTGTATCTTCTATAGTAGCGGAGATATGCGAGTTTGAAATTTTATATAATGTTTTTGTAAAATGTGATTCCAAATATGTATTACATTGTTTCAACAATCAAAGTGGTTATTTCAAATCTCCACGACGACGACTACAATCATGCACAAATAGATTGTTTACTTTATTGTTATGAGAGTTTCCATGGTAACTAAGCATGAATATTCCACATGGATTAAATTTTTCCTGATGAGCCAATAGAGAGCTTCGACCTGATTACATTGAGTGTAAAATCACTGCTGTATCTTCTATAGTAACGGAGATAAGCAAGTTTGAAATTTTATATAATGTTTTTGTAAAATGTGATTCCAATTGTGTATTACATTGTTTCAACAATCAATGTGGTTATTTCAAATCTCCACGACGACGACTACAATCATGCAAAATAGATTCTTTACTTTATTGTTATAAGAGTTTCCATGGTAACTAAGCATGAATATTACACATGGATAAAAGTTTACCGGATGAGCCTATAGAGGGCTTCGACCTGATTACATTGAGTGTAAAATCACTGCTGTATCTTAGATAATAACGGAGATATGCGAGTTTGAAATGTTATATAATGTTCCTGTAAAATATGTTTCCAAGGATGTATTACATTGTTTCAACAATGAAAGTGGTTATTTCAAATCTCCACGAAGACGACTACAATCATGCACAAATAGATTGTTTACTTTATTGTTATGAGAGTTTCCATGGTAACTAAGCATGAATATTCCACATGGATTAAATTTTTCCTGATGAGCCAATAGAGAGCTTCGACCTGATTACATTGAGTGTAAAATCACTGCTGTATCTTCCATAATAACGGAGATATGCGAGTTTGAAATGTTATATAATGTTTCTGTAAAATATGTTTCCAAGGATGTATTACATTGTTTCAACAATGAAAGTGGTTATTTCAAATCTCCACGAAGACGACTACAATCATGCACAAATAGATTGTTTACTTTATTGTTATGAGAGTTTCCATGGTACCTAAGCATGAATATTCCACATGGATTAAATTTTTCCGGATGAGCCAATAGAGAGCTTCGACCTGATTAATTTGATTGTAAAATCACTGCTGTATCTTCTATAGTAACGGAGATATGCGAGTTTGAAATGTTATTTAATGTTTCTGTAAAATATGTTTCCAAGGATGTATTACATTGTTTCAACAATGAAAGTGGTTATTTCAAATCTCCACGAAGACGACTACAATCATGCACAAATAGATTGTTTACATTATTGTTATAAGAGTTTCCATGGTAACTAAGCATGAATATTCCACATGGATTAAATTTTTCCGGATGAGCCAATAGAGAGCTTCGACCTGATTACATTGAGTGTAAAATCACTGCTGTATCTTCGATAGTAGCGGAGATATGCGAGTTTGAAATTTTATATAATGTTTTTGTAAAATGTGATTCCAAATATGTATTACATTGTTTCAACAATCAAAGTGGTTATTTCAAATCTCCACGACGACGACTACAATCATGCACAAATAGATTGTTTACTTTATTGTTATAAGAGTTTCCATGGTAACTAAGCATGAATATTCCACATGGATTAAATTTTTCCGGATGAGCCAATAGAAAGCTTCGACCTGATTAATTTGAGTGTAAAATCACTGCTGTATCTTCTATAGTAACGGAGATATGCGAGTTTGAAATGTTATTTAATGTTTCTGTAAAATATGTTTCCAAGGATGTATTACATTGTTTCAACAATGAAAGTGGTTATTTCAAATCTCCACGAAGACGACTACAATCATGCACAAATAGATTGTTTACTTTATTGTTATGAGAGTTTCCATGGTAACTAAGCATGAATATTCCACATGGATTAAATTTTTCCTGATGAGCCAATAGAGAGCTTCGACCTGATTACATTGAGTGTAAAATCACTGCTGTATCTTCTATAGTAACGGAGATAAGCAAGTTTGAAATTTTATATAATGTTTTTGTAAAATGTGATTCCAATTGTGTATTACATTGTTTCAACAATCAATGTGGTTATTTCAAATCTCCACGACGACGACTACAATCATGCAAAATAGATTCTTTACTTTATTGTTATAAGAGTTTCCATGGTAACTAAGCATGAATATTACACATGGATAAAAGTTTACCGGATGAGCCTATAGAGGGCTTCGACCTGATTACATTGAGTGTAAAATCACTGCTGTATCTTAGATAATAACGGAGATATGCGAGTTTGAAATGTTATATAATGTTCCTGTAAAATATGTTTCCAAGGATGTATTACATTGTTTCAACAATGAAAGTGGTTATTTCAAATCTCCACGAAGACGACTACAATCATGCACAAATAGATTGTTTACTTTATTGTTATGAGAGTTTCCATGGTAACTAAGCATGAATATTCCACATGGATTAAATTTTGCCGGATGAGCCAATAGAGAGCTTCGACCTGATTACATTAAGTGTAAAATCACTGCTGTATCTTCTATAGTAGCGGAGATATGCGAGTTTGAAATTTTATATAATGTTTTTGTAAAATGTGATTCCAAATATGTATTACATTGTTTCAACAATCAAAGTGGTTATTTCAAATCTCCACGACGACGACTACAATCATGCACAAATAGATTGTTTACTTTATTGTTATAAGAGTTTCCATGGTAACTAAGCATGAATATTCCACATGGATTAAATTTTTCCTGATGAGCCCAAGAGAGATTCGACCTGATTACATTGAGTGTAAAATCACTGCTGTATCTTCCATAATAACGGAGATATGCGAGTTTGAAATGTTATATAATGTTTCTGTAAAATATGTTTCCAAGGATGTATTACATTGTTTCAACAATGAAAGTGGTTATTTCAAATCTCCACGAAGTTGACTACAATCATGCACAAATAGATTGTTTACTTTATTGTTATGAGAGTTTCCATGGTACCTAAGCATGAATATTCCACATGGATTAATTTTTTCCTGATGAGCCAATAGAGAGCTTCGACCTGATTACATTGAGTGTAAAATCACTGCTGTATCTTCCATAATAACGGAGATATGCGAGTTTGAAATGTTATATAATGTTTCTGTAAAATATGTTTCCAAGGATGTATTACATTGTTTCAACAATGAAAGTGGTTATTTCAAATCTCCACGAAGACGACTACAATCATGCACAAATAGATTGTTTACTTTATTGTTATGAGAGTTTCCATGGTAACTAAGCATGAATATTCCACATGGATTAAATTTTGCCGGATGAGCCAATAGAGAGCTTCGACCTGATTACATTGAGTGTAAAATCACTGCTGTATCTTCGATAGTAGCGGAGATATGCGAGTTTGAAATTTTATATAATGTTTTTGTAAAATGTGATTCCAAATATGTATTACATTGTTTCAACAATCAAAGTGGTTATTTCAAATCTCCACGACGACGACTACAATCATGCACAAATAGATTGTTTACTTTATTGTTATGAGAGTTTCCATGGTAACTAAGCATGAATATTCCACATGGATTAAATTTTTCCTGATGAGCCAATAGAGAGCTTCGACCTGATTACATTGAGTGTAAAATCACTGCTGTATCTTCCATAATAACGGAGATATGCGAGTTTGAAATGTTATTTAATGTTTCTGTAAAATATGTTTCCAAGGATGTATTACATTGTTTCAACAATGAAAGTGGTTATTTCAAATCTCCACGAAGACGACTACAATCATGCACAAATAGATTGTTTACTTTATTGTTATGAGAGTTTCCATGGTAACTAAGCATGAATATTCCACATGGATTAAATTTTTCCGGATGAGCCAATAGAGAGCTTCGACCTGATTACATTAAGTGTAAAATCACTGCTGTATCTTCTATAGTAGCGGAGATATGCGAGTTTGAAATTTTATATAATGTTTTTGTAAAATGTGATTCCAAATATGTATTACATTGTTTCAACAATCAAAGTGGTTATTTCAAATCTCCACGACGACGACTACAATCATGCACAAATAGATTGTTTACTTTATTGTTATGAGAGTTTCCATGGTAACTAAGCATGAATATTCCACATGGATTAAATTTTTCCTGATGAGCCAATAGAGAGCTTCGACCTGATTACATTGAGTGTAAAATCACTGCTGTATCTTCTATAGTAACGGAGATAAGCAAGTTTGAAATTTTATATAATGTTTTTGTAAAATGTGATTCCAATTGTGTATTACATTGTTTCAACAATCAATGTGGTTATTTCAAATCTCCACGACGACGACTACAATCATGCAAAATAGATTCTTTACTTTATTGTTATAAGAGTTTCCATGGTAACTAAGCATGAATATTACACATGGATAAAAGTTTACCGGATGAGCCTATAGAGGGCTTCGACCTGATTACATTGAGTGTAAAATCACTGCTGTATCTTAGATAATAACGGAGATATGCGAGTTTGAAATGTTATATAATGTTCCTGTAAAATATGTTTCCAAGGATGTATTACATTGTTTCAACAATGAAAGTGGTTATTTCAAATCTCCACGAAGACGACTACAATCATGCACAAATAGATTGTTTACTTTATTGTTATGAGAGTTTCCATGGTAACTAAGCATGAATATTCCACATGGATTAAATTTTTCCTGATGAGCCAATAGAGAGCTTCGACCTGATTACATTGAGTGTAAAATCACTGCTGTATCTTCCATAATAACGGAGATATGCGAGTTTGAAATGTTATATAATGTTTCTGTAAAATATGTTTCCAAGGATGTATTACATTGTTTCAACAATGAAAGTGGTTATTTCAAATCTCCACGAAGACGACTACAATCATGCACAAATAGATTGTTTACTTTATTGTTATGAGATTTTCCATGGTACCTAAGCATGAATATTCCACATGGATTAAATTTTTCCGGATGAGCCAATAGAGAGCTTCGACCTGATTAATTTGATTGTAAAATCACTGCTGTATCTTCTATAGTAACGGAGATATGCGAGTTTGAAATGTTATTTAATGTTTCTGTAAAATATGTTTCCAAGGATGTATTACATTGTTTCAACAATGAAAGTGGTTATTTCAAATCTCCACGAAGACGACTACAATCATGCACAAATAGATTGTTTACATTATTGTTATAAGAGTTTCCATGGTAACTAAGCATGAATATTCCACATGGATTAAATTTTTCCGGATGAGCCAATAGAGAGCTTCGACCTGATTACATTGAGTGTAAAATCACTGCTGTATCTTCGATAGTAGCGGAGATATGCGAGTTTGAAATTTTATATAATGTTTTTGTAAAATGTGATTCCAAATATGTATTACATTGTTTCAACAATCAAAGTGGTTATTTCAAATCTCCACGACGACGACTACAATCATGCACAAATAGATTGTTTACTTTATTGTTATGAGAGTTTCCATGGTAACTAAGCATGAATATTCCACATGGATAAAAGTTTACCGGATGAGCCTATAGAGGGCTTCGACCTGATTACATTGAGTGTAAAATCACTGCTGTATCTTAGATAATAACGGAGATATGCGAGTTTGAAATGTTATATAATGTTCCTGTAAAATATGTTTCCAAGGATGTATTACATTGTTTCAACAATGAAAGTGGTTATTTCAAATCTCCACGAAGACGACTACAATCATGCACAAATAGATTGTTTACTTTATTGTTATGAGAGTTTCCATGGTAACTAAGCATGAATATTCCACATGGATTAAATTTTGCCGGATGAGCCAATAGAGAGCTTCGACCTGATTACATTGAGTGTAAAATCACTGCTGTATCTTCGATAGTAGCGGAGATATGCGAGTTTGAAATTTTATATAATGTTTTTGTAAAATGTGATTCCAAATATGTATTACATTGTTTCAACAATCAAAGTGGTTATTTCAAATCTCCACGACGACGACTACAATCATGCACAAATAGATTGTTTACTTTATTGTTATGAGAGTTTCCATGGTAACTAAGCATGAATATTCCACATGGATTAAATTTTTCCGGATGAGCCAATAGAGAGCTTCGACCTGATTAATTTGATTGTAAAATCACTGCTGTATCTTCTATAGTAACGGAGATATGCGAGTTTGAAATGTTATTTAATGTTTCTGTAAAATATGTTTCCAAGGATGTATTACATTGTTTCAACAATGAAAGTGGTTATTTCAAATCTCCACGAAGACGACTACAATCATGCACAAATAGATTGTTTACATTATTGTTATAAGAGTTTCCATGGTAACTAAGCATGAATATTCCACATGGATTAAATTTTTCCGGATGAGCCAATAGAGAGCTTCGACCTGATTACATTGAGTGTAAAATCACTGCTGTATCTTCGATAGTAGCGGAGATATGCGAGTTTGAAATTTTATATAATGTTTTTGTAAAATGTGATTCCAAATATGTATTACATTGTTTCAACAATCAAAGTGGTTATTTCAAATCTCCACGACGACGACTACAATCATGCACAAATAGATTGTTTACTTTATTGTTATAAGAGTTTCCATGGTAACTAAGCATGAATATTCCACATGGATTAAATTTTTCCTGATGAGCCCAAGAGAGATTCGACCTGATTACATTGAGTGTAAAATCACTGCTGTATCTTCCATAATAACGGAGATATGCGAGTTTGATATGTTATATAATGTTTCTGTAAAATATGTTTCCAAGGATGTATTACATTGTTTCAACAATGAAAGTGGTTATTTCAAATCTCCACGAAGTTGACTACAATCATGCACAAATAGATTGTTTACTTTATTGTTATGAGAGTTTCCATGGTACCTAAGCATGAATATTCCACATGGATTAAATTTTTCCTGATGAGCCAATAGAGAGCTTCGACCTGATTACATTGAGTGTAAAATCACTGCTGTATCTTCCATAATAACGGAGATATGCGAGTTTGAAATGTTATATAATGTTTCTGTAAAATATGTTTCCAAGGATGTATTACATTGTTTCAACAATGAAAGTGGTTATTTCAAATCTCCACGAAGACGACTACAATCATGCACAAATAGATTGTTTACTTTATTGTTATGAGAGTTTCCATGGTAACTAAGCATGAATATTCCACATGGATTAAATTTTTCCGGATGAGCCAATAGAGAGCTTCGACCTGATTACATTAAGTGTAAAATCACTGCTGTATCTTCTATAGTAGCGGAGATATGCGAGTTTGAAATTTTATATAATGTTTTTGTAAAATGTGATTCCAAATATGTATTACATTGTTTCAACAATCAAAGTGGTTATTTCAAATCTCCACGACGACGACTACAATCATGCACAAATAGATTGTTTACTTTATTGTTATGAGAGTTTCCATGGTAACTAAGCATGAATATTCCACATGGATTAAATTTTTCCTGATGAGCCAATAGAGAGCTTCGACCTGATTACATTGAGTGTAAAATCACTGCTGTATCTTCTATAGTAACGGAGATAAGCAAGTTTGAAATTTTATATAATGTTTTTGTAAAATGTGATTCCAATTGTGTATTACATTGTTTCAACAATCAATGTGGTTATTTCAAATCTCCACGACGACGACTACAATCATGCAAAATAGATTCTTTACTTTATTGTTATAAGAGTTTCCATGGTAACTAAGCATGAATATTACACATGGATAAAAGTTTACCGGATGAGCCTATAGAGGGCTTCGACCTGATTACATTGAGTGTAAAATCACTGCTGTATCTTAGATAATAACGGAGATATGCGAGTTTGAAATGTTATATAATGTTCCTGTAAAATATGTTTCCAAGGATGTATTACATTGTTTCAACAATGAAAGTGGTTATTTCAAATCTCCACGAAGACGACTACAATCATGCACAAATAGATTGTTTACTTTATTGTTATGAGAGTTTCCATGGTAACTAAGCATGAATATTCCACATGGATTAAATTTTTCCTGATGAGCCAATAGAGAGCTTCGACCTGATTACATTGAGTGTAAAATCACTGCTGTATCTTCCATAATAACGGAGATATGCGAGTTTGAAATGTTATATAATGTTTCTGTAAAATATGTTTCCAAGGATGTATTACATTGTTTCAACAATGAAAGTGGTTATTTCAAATCTCCACGAAGACGACTACAATCATGCACAAATAGATTGTTTACTTTATTGTTATGAGATTTTCCATGGTACCTAAGCATGAATATTCCACATGGATTAAATTTTTCCGGATGAGCCAATAGAGAGCTTCGACCTGATTAATTTGATTGTAAAATCACTGCTGTATCTTCTATAGTAACGGAGATATGCGAGTTTGAAATGTTATTTAATGTTTCTGTAAAATATGTTTCCAAGGATGTATTACATTGTTTCAACAATGAAAGTGGTTATTTCAAATCTCCACGAAGACGACTACAATCATGCACAAATAGATTGTTTACATTATTGTTATAAGAGTTTCCATGGTAACTAAGCATGAATATTCCACATGGATTAAATTTTTCCGGATGAGCCAATAGAGAGCTTCGACCTGATTACATTGAGTGTAAAATCACTGCTGTATCTTCGATAGTAGCGGAGATATGCGAGTTTGAAATTTTATATAATGTTTTTGTAAAATGTGATTCCAAATATGTATTACATTGTTTCAACAATCAAAGTGGTTATTTCAAATCTCCACGACGACGACTACAATCATGCACAAATAGATTGTTTACTTTATTGTTATGAGAGTTTCCATGGTAACTAAGCATGAATATTCCACATGGATAAAAGTTTACCGGATGAGCCTATAGAGGGCTTCGACCTGATTACATTGAGTGTAAAATCACTGCTGTATCTTAGATAATAACGGAGATATGCGAGTTTGAAATGTTATATAATGTTCCTGTAAAATATGTTTCCAAGGATGTATTACATTGTTTCAACAATGAAAGTGGTTATTTCAAATCTCCACGAAGACGACTACAATCATGCACAAATAGATTGTTTACTTTATTGTTATGAGAGTTTCCATGGTAACTAAGCATGAATATTCCACATGGATTAAATTTTGCCGGATGAGCCAATAGAGAGCTTCGACCTGATTACATTGAGTGTAAAATCACTGCTGTATCTTCGATAGTAGCGGAGATATGCGAGTTTGAAATTTTATATAATGTTTTTGTAAAATGTGATTCCAAATATGTATTACATTGTTTCAACAATCAAAGTGGTTATTTCAAATCTCCACGACGACGACTACAATCATGCACAAATAGATTGTTTACTTTATTGTTATGAGAGTTTCCATGGTAACTAAGCATGAATATTCCACATGGATTAAATTTTTCCGGATGAGCCAATAGAGAGCTTCGACCTGATTAATTTGATTGTAAAATCACTGCTGTATCTTCTATAGTAACGGAGATATGCGAGTTTGAAATGTTATTTAATGTTTCTGTAAAATATGTTTCCAAGGATGTATTACATTGTTTCAACAATGAAAGTGGTTATTTCAAATCTCCACGAAGACGACTACAATCATGCACAAATAGATTGTTTACATTATTGTTATAAGAGTTTCCATGGTAACTAAGCATGAATATTCCACATGGATTAAATTTTTCCGGATGAGCCAATAGAGAGCTTCGACCTGATTACATTGAGTGTAAAATCACTGCTGTATCTTCGATAGTAGCGGAGATATGCGAGTTTGAAATTTTATATAATGTTTTTGTAAAATGTGATTCCAAATATGTATTACATTGTTTCAACAATCAAAGTGGTTATTTCAAATCTCCACGACGACGACTACAATCATGCACAAATAGATTGTTTACTTTATTGTTATAAGAGTTTCCATGGTAACTAAGCATGAATATTCCACATGGATTAAATTTTTCCTGATGAGCCCAAGAGAGATTCGACCTGATTACATTGAGTGTAAAATCACTGCTGTATCTTCCATAATAACGGAGATATGCGAGTTTGATATGTTATATAATGTTTCTGTAAAATATGTTTCCAAGGATGTATTACATTGTTTCAACAATGAAAGTGGTTATTTCAAATCTCCACGAAGTTGACTACAATCATGCACAAATAGATTGTTTACTTTATTGTTATGAGAGTTTCCATGGTACCTAAGCATGAATATTCCACATGGATTAAATTTTTCCTGATGAGCCAATAGAGAGCTTCGACCTGATTACATTGAGTGTAAAATCACTGCTGTATCTTCCATAATAACGGAGATATGCGAGTTTGAAATGTTATATAATGTTTCTGTAAAATATGTTTCCAAGGATGTATTACATTGTTTCAACAATGAAAGTGGTTATTTCAAATCTCCACGAAGACGACTACAATCATGCACAAATAGATTGTTTACTTTATTGTTATGAGAGTTTCCATGGTAACTAAGCATGAATATTCCACATGGATTAAATTTTGCCGGATGAGCCAATAGAGAGCTTCGACCTGATTACATTGAGTGTAAAATCACTGCTGTATCTTCGATAGTAGCGGAGATATGCGAGTTTGAAATTTTATATAATGTTTTTGTAAAATGTGATTCCAAATATGTATTACATTGTTTCAACAATCAAAGTGGTTATTTCAAATCTCCACGACGACGACTACAATCATGCACAAATAGATTGTTTACTTTATTGTTATGAGAGTTTCCATGGTAACTAAGCATGAATATTCCACATGGATTAAATTTTTCCTGATGAGCCAATAGAGAGCTTCGACCTGATTACATTGAGTGTAAAATCACTGCTGTATCTTCTATAGTAACGGAGATAAGCAAGTTTGAAATTTTATATAATGTTTTTGTAAAATGTGATTCCAATTGTGTATTACATTGTTTCAACAATCAATGTGGTTATTTCAAATCTCCACGACGACGACTACAATCATGCAAAATAGATTCTTTACTTTATTGTTATAAGAGTTTCCATGGTAACTAAGCATGAATATTACACATGGATAAAAGTTTACCGGATGAGCCTATAGAGGGCTTCGACCTGATTACATTGAGTGTAAAATCACTGCTGTATCTTAGATAATAACGGAGATATGCGAGTTTGAAATGTTATATAATGTTCCTGTAAAATATGTTTCCAAGGATGTATTACATTGTTTCAACAATGAAAGTGGTTATTTCAAATCTCCACGAAGACGACTACAATCATGCACAAATAGATTGTTTACTTTATTGTTATGAGAGTTTCCATGGTAACTAAGCATGAATATTCCACATGGATTAAATTTTTCCTGATGAGCCAATAGAGAGCTTCGACCTGATTACATTGAGTGTAAAATCACTGCTGTATCTTCCATAATAACGGAGATATGCGAGTTTGAAATGTTATATAATGTTTCTGTAAAATATGTTTCCAAGGATGTATTACATTGTTTCAACAATGAAAGTGGTTATTTCAAATCTCCACGAAGACGACTACAATCATGCACAAATAGATTGTTTACTTTATTGTTATGAGAGTTTCCATGGTACCTAAGCATGAATATTCCACATGGATTAAATTTTTCCGGATGAGCCAATAGAGAGCTTCGACCTGATTAATTTGATTGTAAAATCACTGCTGTATCTTCTATAGTAACGGAGATATGCGAGTTTGAAATGTTATTTAATGTTTCTGTAAAATATGTTTCCAAGGATGTATTACATTGTTTCAACAATGAAAGTGGTTATTTCAAATCTCCACGAAGACGACTACAATCATGCACAAATAGATTGTTTACATTATTGTTATAAGAGTTTCCATGGTAACTAAGCATGAATATTCCACATGGATTAAATTTTTCCGGATGAGCCAATAGAGAGCTTCGACCTGATTACATTGAGTGTAAAATCACTGCTGTATCTTCGATAGTAGCGGAGATATGCGAGTTTGAAATTTTATATAATGTTTTTGTAAAATGTGATTCCAAATATGTATTACATTGTTTCAACAATCAAAGTGGTTATTTCAAATCTCCACGACGACGACTACAATCATGCACAAATAGATTGTTTACTTTATTGTTATAAGAGTTTCCATGGTAACTAAGCATGAATATTCCACATGGATTAAATTTTTCCGGATGAGCCAATAGAAAGCTTCGACCTGATTAATTTGAGTGTAAAATCACTGCTGTATCTTCTATAGTAACGGAGATATGCGAGTTTGAAATGTTATTTAATGTTTCTGTAAAATATGTTTCCAAGGATGTATTACATTGTTTCAACAATGAAAGTGGTTATTTCAAATCTCCACGAAGACGACTACAATCATGCACAAATAGATTGTTTACTTTATTGTTATGAGAGTTTCCATGGTAACTAAGCATGAATATTCCACATGGATTAAATTTTTCCGGATGAGCCAATAGAGAGCTTCGACCTGATTACATTAAGTGTAAAATCACTGCTGTATCTTCTATAGTAGCGGAGATATGCGAGTTTGAAATTTTATATAATGTTTTTGTAAAATGTGATTCCAAATATGTATTACATTGTTTCAACAATCAAAGTGGTTATTTCAAATCTCCACGACGACGACTACAATCATGCACAAATAGATTGTTTACTTTATTGTTATGAGAGTTTCCATGGTAACTAAGCATGAATATTCCACATGGATTAAATTTTTCCTGATGAGCCAATAGAGAGCTTCGACCTGATTACATTGAGTGTAAAATCACTGCTGTATCTTCTATAGTAACGGAGATAAGCAAGTTTGAAATTTTATATAATGTTTTTGTAAAATGTGATTCCAATTGTGTATTACATTGTTTCAACAATCAATGTGGTTATTTCAAATCTCCACGACGACGACTACAATCATGCAAAATAGATTCTTTACTTTATTGTTATAAGAGTTTCCATGGTAACTAAGCATGAATATTACACATGGATAAAAGTTTACCGGATGAGCCTATAGAGGGCTTCGACCTGATTACATTGAGTGTAAAATCACTGCTGTATCTTAGATAATAACGGAGATATGCGAGTTTGAAATGTTATATAATGTTCCTGTAAAATATGTTTCCAAGGATGTATTACATTGTTTCAACAATGAAAGTGGTTATTTCAAATCTCCACGAAGACGACTACAATCATGCACAAATAGATTGTTTACTTTATTGTTATGAGAGTTTCCATGGTAACTAAGCATGAATATTCCACATGGATTAAATTTTTCCTGATGAGCCAATAGAGAGCTTCGACCTGATTACATTGAGTGTAAAATCACTGCTGTATCTTCCATAATAACGGAGATATGCGAGTTTGAAATGTTATATAATGTTTCTGTAAAATATGTTTCCAAGGATGTATTACATTGTTTCAACAATGAAAGTGGTTATTTCAAATCTCCACGAAGACGACTACAATCATGCACAAATAGATTGTTTACTTTATTGTTATGAGAGTTTCCATGGTACCTAAGCATGAATATTCCACATGGATTAAATTTTTCCGGATGAGCCAATAGAGAGCTTCGACCTGATTAATTTGATTGTAAAATCACTGCTGTATCTTCTATAGTAACGGAGATATGCGAGTTTGAAATGTTATTTAATGTTTCTGTAAAATATGTTTCCAAGGATGTATTACATTGTTTCAACAATGAAAGTGGTTATTTCAAATCTCCACGAAGACGACTACAATCATGCACAAATAGATTGTTTACATTATTGTTATAAGAGTTTCCATGGTAACTAAGCATGAATATTCCACATGGATTAAATTTTTCCGGATGAGCCAATAGAGAGCTTCGACCTGATTACATTGAGTGTAAAATCACTGCTGTATCTTCGATAGTAGCGGAGATATGCGAGTTTGAAATTTTATATAATGTTTTTGTAAAATGTGATTCCAAATATGTATTACATTGTTTCAACAATCAAAGTGGTTATTTCAAATCTCCACGACGACGACTACAATCATGCACAAATAGATTGTTTACTTTATTGTTATAAGAGTTTCCATGGTAACTAAGCATGAATATTCCACATGGATTAAATTTTTCCGGATGAGCCAATAGAAAGCTTCGACCTGATTAATTTGAGTGTAAAATCACTGCTGTATCTTCTATAGTAACGGAGATATGCGAGTTTGAAATGTTATTTAATGTTTCTGTAAAATATGTTTCCAAGGATGTATTACATTGTTTCAACAATGAAAGTGGTTATTTCAAATCTCCACGAAGACGACTACAATCATGCACAAATAGATTGTTTACTTTATTGTTATGAGAGTTTCCATGGTAACTAAGCATGAATATTCCACATGGATTAAATTTTTCCGGATGAGCCAATAGAGAGCTTCGACCTGATTACATTAAGTGTAAAATCACTGCTGTATCTTCTATAGTAGCGGAGATATGCGAGTTTGAAATTTTATATAATGTTTTTGTAAAATGTGATTCCAAATATGTATTACATTGTTTCAACAATCAAAGTGGTTATTTCAAATCTCCACGACGACGACTACAATCATGCACAAATAGATTGTTTACTTTATTGTTATGAGAGTTTCCATGGTAACTAAGCATGAATATTCCACATGGATTAAATTTTTCCTGATGAGCCAATAGAGAGCTTCGACCTGATTACATTGAGTGTAAAATCACTGCTGTATCTTCTATAGTAACGGAGATAAGCAAGTTTGAAATTTTATATAATGTTTTTGTAAAATGTGATTCCAATTGTGTATTACATTGTTTCAACAATCAATGTGGTTATTTCAAATCTCCACGACGACGACTACAATCATGCAAAATAGATTCTTTACTTTATTGTTATAAGAGTTTCCATGGTAACTAAGCATGAATATTACACATGGATAAAAGTTTACCGGATGAGCCTATAGAGGGCTTCGACCTGATTACATTGAGTGTAAAATCACTGCTGTATCTTAGATAATAACGGAGATATGCGAGTTTGAAATGTTATATAATGTTCCTGTAAAATATGTTTCCAAGGATGTATTACATTGTTTCAACAATGAAAGTGGTTATTTCAAATCTCCACGAAGACGACTACAATCATGCACAAATAGATTGTTTACTTTATTGTTATGAGAGTTTCCATGGTAACTAAGCATGAATATTCCACATGGATTAAATTTTTCCGGATGAGCCAATAGAGAGCTTCGACCTGATTACATTAAGTGTAAAATCACTGCTGTATCTTCTATAGTAGCGGAGATATGCGAGTTTGAAATTTTATATAATGTTTTTGTAAAATGTGATTCCAAATATGTATTACATTGTTTCAACAATCAAAGTGGTTATTTCAAATCTCCACGACGACGACTACAATCATGCACAAATAGATTGTTTACTTTATTGTTATGAGAGTTTCCGTGGTAACTAAGCATGAATATTCCACATGGATTAAATTTTTCCTGATGAGCCAATAGAGAGCTTCGACCTGATTACATTGAGTGTAAAATCACTGCTGTATCTTCTATAGTAACGGAGATAAGCAAGTTTGAAATTTTATATAATGTTTTTGTAAAATGTGATTCCAATTGTGTATTACATTGTTTCAACAATCAATGTGGTTATTTCAAATCTCCACGACGACGACTACAATCATGCAAAATAGATTCTTTACTTTATTGTTATAAGAGTTTCCATGGTAACTAAGCATGAATTTTACACATGGATAAAAGTTTACCGGATGAGCCTATAGAGGGCTTCGACCTGATTACATTGAGTGTAAAATCACTGCTGTATCTTAGATAATAACGGAGATATGCGAGTTTGAAATGTTATATAATGTTCCTGTAAAATATGTTTCCAAGGATGTATTACATTGTTTCAACAATGAAAGTGGTTATTTCAAATCTCCACGAAGACGACTACAATCATGCACAAATAGATTGTTTACTTTATTGTTATGAGAGTTTCCATGGTACCTAAGCATGAATATTCCACATGGATTAAATTTTTCCGGATGAGCCAATAGAGAGCTTCGACCTGATTAATTTGATTGTAAAATCACTGCTGTATCTTCTATAGTAACGGAGATATGCGAGTTTGAAATGTTATTTAATGTTTCTGTAAAATATGTTTCCAAGGATGTATTACATTGTTTCAACAATGAAAGTGGTTATTTCAAATCTCCACGAAGACGACTACAATCATGCACAAATAGATTGTTTACATTATTGTTATAAGAGTTTCCATGGTAACTAAGCATGAATATTCCACATGGATTAAATTTTTCCGGATGAGCCAATAGAGAGCTTCGACCTGATTACATTGAGTGTAAAATCACTGCTGTATCTTCGATAGTAGCGGAGATATGCGAGTTTGAAATTTTATATAATGTTTTTGTAAAATGTGATTCCAAATATGTATTACATTGTTTCAACAATCAAAGTGGTTATTTCAAATCTCCACGACGACGACTACAATCATGCACAAATAGATTGTTTACTTTATTGTTATAAGAGTTTCCATGGTAACTAAGCATGAATATTCCACATGGATTAAATTTTTCCGGATGAGCCAATAGAGAGCTTCGACCTGATTACATTGAGTGTAAAATCACTGCTGTATCTTCCATAATAACGGAGATATGCGAGTTTGAAATGTTATATAATGTTTCTGTAAAATATGTTTCCAAGGATGTATTACATTGTTTCAACAATGAAAGTGGTTATTTCAAATCTCCACGAAGACGACTACAATCATGCACAAATAGATTGTTTACTTTATTGTTATGAGAGTTTCCATGGTAACTAAGCATGAATATTCCACATGGATTAAATTTTGCCGGATGAGCCAATAGAGAGCTTCGACCTGATTACATTAAGTGTAAAATCACTGCTGTATCTTCTATAGTAGCGGAGATATGCGAGTTTGAAATTTTATATAATGTTTTTGTAAAATGTGATTCCAAATATGTATTACATTGTTTCAACAATCAAAGTGGTTATTTCAAATCTCCACGACGACGACTACAATCATGCACAAATAGATTGTTTACTTTATTGTTATAAGAGTTTCCATGGTAACTAAGCATGAATATTCCACATGGATTAAATTTTTCCGGATGAGCCAATAGAGAGCTTCGACCTGATTAATTTGAGTGTAAAATCACTGCTGTATCTTCTATAGTAACGGAGATATGCGAGTTTGAAATGTTATTTAATGTTTCTGTAAAATATGTTTCCAAGGATGTATTACATTGTTTCAACAATGAAAGTGGTTATTTCAAATCTCCACGAAGACGACTACAATCATGCACAAATAGATTGTTTACTTTATTGTTATGAGAGTTTCCATGGTAACTAAGCATGAATATTCCACATGGATTAAATTTTTCCGGATGAGCCAATAGAGAGCTTCGACCTGATTACATTAAGTGTAAAATCACTGCTGTATCTTCTATAGTAGCGGAGATATGCGAGTTTGAAATTTTATATAATGTTTTTGTAAAATGTGATTCCAAATATGTATTACATTGTTTCAACAATCAAAGTGGTTATTTCAAATCTCCACGACGACGACTACAATCATGCACAAATAGATTGTTTACTTTATTGTTATGAGAGTTTCCATGGTAACTAAGCATGAATATTCCACATGGATTAAATTTTTCCTGATGAGCCAATAGAGAGCTTCGACCTGATTACATTGAGTGTAAAATCACTGCTGTATCTTCTATAGTAACGGAGATAAGCAAGTTTGAAATTTTATACAATGTTTTTGTAAAATGTGATTCCAATTGTGTATTACATTGTTTCAACAATCAATGTGGTTATTTCAAATCTCCACGACGACGACTACAATCATGCAAAATAGATTCTTTACTTTATTGTTATAAGAGTTTCCATGGTAACTAAGCATGAATATTACACATGGATAAAAGTTTACCGGATGAGCCTATAGAGGGCTTCGACCTGATTACATTGAGTGTAAAATCACTGCTGTATCTTAGATAATAACGGAGATATGCGAGTTTGAAATGTTATATAATGTTCCTGTAAAATATGTTTCCAAGGATGTATTACATTGTTTCAACAATGAAAGTGGTTATTTCAAATCTCCACGAAGACGACTACAATCATGCACAAATAGATTGTTTACTTTATTGTTATGAGAGTTTCCATGGTAACTAAGCATGAATATTCCACATGGATTAAATTTTGCCGGATGAGCCAATAGAGAGCTTCGACCTGATTACATTGAGTGTAAAATCACTGCTGTATCTTCCATAATAACGGAGATATGCGAGTTTGAAATGTTATATAATGTTTCTGTAAAATATGTTTCCAAGGATGTATTACATTGTTTCAACAATGAAAGTGGTTATTTCAAATCTCCACGAAGACGACTACAATCATGCACAAATAGATTGTTTACTTTATTGTTATGAGATTTTCCATGGTACCTAAGCATGAATATTCCACATGGATTAAATTTTTCCGGATGAGCCAATAGAGAGCTTCGACCTGATTACATTAAGTGTAAAATCACTGCTGTATCTTCTATAGTAGCGGAGATATGCGAGTTTGAAATTTTATATAATGTTTTTGTAAAATGTGATTCCAAATATGTATTACATTGTTTCAACAATCAAAGTGGTTATTTCAAATCTCCACGACGACGACTACAATCATGCACAAATAGATTGTTTACTTTATTGTTATGAGAGTTTCCATGGTAACTAAGCATGAATATTCCACATGGATTAAATTTTTCCTGATGAGCCAATAGAGAGCTTCGACCTGATTACATTGAGTGTAAAATCACTGCTGTATCTTCTATAGTAACGGAGATAAGCAAGTTTGAAATTTTATATAATGTTTTTGTAAAATGTGATTCCAATTGTGTATTACATTGTTTCAACAATCAATGTGGTTATTTCAAATCTCCACGACGACGACTACAATCATGCAAAATAGATTCTTTACTTTATTGTTATAAGAGTTTCCATGGTAACTAAGCATGAATATTACACATGGATAAAAGTTTACCGGATGAGCCTATAGAGGGCTTCGACCTGATTACATTGAGTGTAAAATCACTGCTGTATCTTAGATAATAACGGAGATATGCGAGTTTGAAATGTTATATAATGTTCCTGTAAAATATGTTTCCAAGGATGTATTACATTGTTTCAACAATGAAAGTGGTTATTTCAAATCTCCACGAAGACGACTACAATCATGCACAAATAGATTGTTTACTTTATTGTTATGAGAGTTTCCATGGTAACTAAGCATGAATATTCCACATGGATTAAATTTTTCCTGATGAGCCAATAGAGAGCTTCGACCTGATTACATTGAGTGTAAAATCACTGCTGTATCTTCCACAATAACGGAGATATGCGAGTTTGAAATGTTATATAATGTTTCTGTAAAATATGTTTCCAAGGATGTATTACATTGTTTCAACAATGAAAGTGGTTATTTCAAATCTCCACGAAGACGACTACAATCATGCACAAATAGATTGTTTACTTTATTGTTATGAGATTTTCCATGGTACCTAAGCATGAATATTCCACATGGATTAAATTTTTCCGGATGAGCCAATAGAGAGCTTCGACCTGATTAATTTGATTGTAAAATCACTGCTGTATCTT